>NW_027460280.1:55493868-55581368 GCF_050947875.1 Dermacentor variabilis
CGAAAGCTTGTCACGGATGGTAGTTGGAGGTCCATTGCACGGTGTCATAGGAAGCGGACAGCGAGAAAACGCGTCTGCATCCTGTTTTTTTTTTCGCACTTATAGGTAATAGTAAAGTCGTAATCTTGCAGACGAAGGATCCACCGACCAAGTCGTCCAGACAAGTTCTTCAGCGTCGAAAGCCAGCATAATGCATGATGGTCTGTAACTATGGTGAAATGGCGGCCGTGAAGATGAGATCGAAACTTCTGCACAGACCAAACGATAGCTAGGCATTCCTGCTCCGTGATGGTGTAATTCTTTTCGGCGTTTGTGAGAACGCGACTTGCGTACGCGACGACCCTCTCACCTAAAGTGTCGTCTCGCTGTAAGAGAATGCCACCAATGCCGTGACCACTAGCATTCGTATGCAGGAGGGTAGGAGCAGCTTCATCAAAATGGCGAAGTACTGGTTTAGATACGCGCTTCAGATGGGCGAACGCTGATTCACATTCGGGAGACCACACAAAGGGAACAATAGAACCCAGTAATTTGTGCCGAGGTGACGCTATCGAGGCGAAGTCTCGTATGAATCGACGAAAATAGGAAGCGAGGCCTAAAAAACTGCGCAAATCTTTGGTCTTTTCCGGACGAAGGAAGCGCCGAACTGCCGAAACCTTGTCAGGATCTGGACGAATGCCGTCTATGCTCACAATGTGACCTAATACCTTGATCGTCTTGCTCGCAAAATGGCATTTCTTGGTGTTTAGCTGAAGTCCAGCGTTGGCAAGGCACGTGAGAACTTCATCCAGACGTTTCAGGTGCTGAGAGAAGGTTGCCGAGAAAACAACAATATCGTTCAGATAGCACAAGCAAGTCTTCCACTTCAGGCCACGATAAATGGTGTCAATCATGCGCTCGAACGTTGCGGGCGCATTGCAGAGGCCGAAAGGCATGATATTAAACTCGTAGAGCCCGTCTGGCGTCGAAAACGCCGTTTTCTCTTTATCGTCCTCATGCATAGGTATCTGCCAGTAGCCGGAACGCAGATCGAGACTGGAGAAGTACTCGGCACCCTGCAGGGAATGCAAGGCATCGTCTATTCGCGGCATAGGCTATACGTCCTTGCGTGTGATCTTGTCAAGTGCTCGGTAGTCGATACAAAATCGAACAGAGCCGTCTTTTTTACGTAACAAAACAACGGGGGATGACCAAGGGTTAGCAGAGGGGCGTATTATGTTCCGTTGGAGCATGTCGGTGACATTCTCGTCAATGACTTTCCTCTCGGCTAGCGATACGCGATACGGTCTACGGCGCACGATGGATGTGCCATCTGTCTCTATCCGATGCGTTGCAATCGAAGTTTTTCCAACGAATATGAATGCGCGTCAAACGAAGCTTCATGTTTTTGGAGCAAAGCAAGCAACTGTTGTGACTGCGAAGGTGTCAGTTCGGAACTGATGGCGGCTGCAAGAGCTGAAGGAGATGCGGCCTGTCCAGTACAAGAAATTTCAGAGGAAGATGCTTTAAAGGAAACAACAGAGATAGACTCCGATTCAGTGGCGCAAGCCAATGTAGTGCCTTTAGGGATGAGAATATTTTCGGATGTCGGGTTTGTTGCGCAGAGAAGTGCAGAGCCATGATCAAACCGAACCAGCCCTGATGCAAAGGCTACACCTCGCCGCAGTCAATGACATCAGACGTGACAGTAACAATGCTTTGGTGTCGAGGTGGTAGCACGGTATCTTCTGCAGCAAGCAAGTGAAGTGGTGCGTCATGTGCTAGAAGTGAATAGGTCGTGTCGGTCATGTGGAGAACGCGTTGCCCGCAGCAGATGGAGGCGGAGGCCGTAGAAAGAAAATCCCATCCCAATAAGAGCTGCTGGGCACACAAACTTAGCACTGCAAATTGCACGTAATGCAGAAGTCCGTCAATGGAAATACGAGCAGTGCACATGGCGGTAGGTCGAATGGCAGCCGCTTGAGCAGCGAGTAGCGTAGGTCCATCATAGGGGGTCGTAACTTTCCGGAGGCTTGAACACAATGCACGGTGAATAACGGAAACACTAGCACCAGTGTCTATCAAATCTTCGACTTGTACCCCTTCTACTACAACCAATATCATATTGCACGGACGCGATGGAGGAATTTCTATCCTGACGTTCGATGCAGCTTTTCCTCCAAAAGCTGCATAATTCAGTTTTCCGGACGACGCTCGGCGAATAGAGAAGCAGGTCGAAGTGGGGACGTAGAGCGGCGAAGGGGTGACGGCGAGCGGCGTCTCGCAGGACGATACGTCGGAACCGTCTCGGATGCTACAGTAGGTGATGGAGAGCGGCCGCGCGGTGCAGCATAAGGACGGCGTTGGTCAGGCAGGCTCCCTAGACGTTGGAATGTAGCTCCGGCCGAAAAGTCATCCTGTTCGTAGGCGTGATATCCGCGACGCTCGTCTTGCTGGCGCTTGCCGCAAAAACGTGCTGTATGGCCACGATAGCCGCAGTAGTAGCAGATGGGACGAAGAGGACGCCACTGCGGATAGCTGGTTTGGGTAGGTGCGCCAGTAGTCATGGAAGCCATGTGGGCCGGCGTTGGTTTTTGAGGCATCGGTGGAACGATGACTGGAGTAACGGCGGCTACTTGTGCGTACGTTGGTGGGGCCCGACGGGTTAGAGGGTCCGTGTACGCTGCACCAGCCAAGGACGCCAATTCCTCCTTGACAACGCCTCGTAGATTGGTATCCGATACATGAGAAGCCATAGGCCCTGCGGCGAAGCCAAGATACTGTAGCGTCTCACGAATTATTGCGCGGATCATTGCTCGTAACGTGGGGTCGTCGGCTGTAGTGGTTGCAGTGATGTCTGGCTGCAACCGTACTGATTCGAGTTCGTCGAGACGCTGGCAAGTAGCGACGATATCAGCGATGGTAGCGGGGTTCTTGGTGGCTAAGGCATTGAAAGCGACAGCTCCGATGCCTTTGAGGATATGGCGAACCCTGTCTGATTCGGTCATGGCCGTGTTAACGCGTCGACAAAGAGCAAGCACATCCTCGATGTACGACGTATAATTTTCCCCGAGTTCTTGCTTGCGAGTGTCGAGCGTCTTTTTTGCGAGGGCGGAACGAACAGCCGGTGTGCCGAAGATTTGGCGGAGCTGCTGTTTGAAAGCACTCCAGTTCGTGAAATCAACCTCATGGTTGAAAAACCAAGTCTTCGCTACTCCAGTGAGATAAAAGGCGACGTGACGTAGCTTGGACGCGTCGTCCCAACGGTTAGCCGAACTCACTCGGTCGTAGTCGTCCAACCAATGCTCGACGTCTTCACCGCGAAGTCCAGCAAATAGATGGGGATCACGCTGGTGCCCACTGATAATCCAATACGGAGAGGCTGGGGTAGCCGAGGCCGAGATGGTTGAAGTAGAACTGCCCATTGGCTCGTCCTGCGACATACTCGCGGACAGCTGGCACAATCGGCGACCTGATCGAAGCTCCAGGAGGTTCAGCTGGGAGTCAGAGGACGGAGGACCGTAAAGCGCACTCCACCACTTGTGATGCAGCAGTTTTCCCGACGTTTATTACGCGTCGGAGATGCGGCGAACCAACCACGCCCAAAGCACCGATCACACAAGAGCGAGCCCCGCAAGCGATCATGAAGAACGCCATATGAACCCCACATGATGATGATCATGTACAGATGACAAAGTGTAGCTTATAAACGCCCATTATATATATATATATATATATATATATATATATATATATAGAAGCAGCGCCCGCGTGCGACCTCGTGTTTAGACGCGCAGCATCACAGCCACTAAGCAACTACGGCGGGGCGACATCGATCTAGTCAAAGCTCACCCAGAAGAGCGACGAAAACTGAGCCGCTATCGTTTGTAATGGCGCATCATTGTCATCGCCTCTCGAAACGGCCGGTGTCGGCGACGCTGGGGCGGAAAAGGAAAAACGTCGTAGCGCCTTCTGGACAGAGGAGCAGTAAACGCGAAATGAGTTTCTTTAAATAATATTGTTTCCGTGTTGCTGTATATCATTTCAGTGGACCAAGCTGCTCGAGCAGACTGCGGTACGTGTAATGTCAAGCTAGCTTTCGCTGTAGTAGTGCTACGCACTTCGTAAGCACTTTATTGCTCAGGAGGCACAAACCCGTAAGCACATGAGTGCTGTAGGACATTCCTTGAATATTGTCGCAGGTTCTACATCGAACGAACATTGTCGTGCCAGTTACGCGGAAGACTCGACTGCTGCCGTCGTACGCAATGCATTCTCGAATGCGCGCCAGCTATACCACCGATTTCTCTAGAATGTGTGATGATGGAGGTATAAATGGCACCCGTACATAATCCGGGAATTACATGTCGCCCTCGACGCCTGACGACCGCGCTTGTCCCTGTCTTTGTGATTTGAGTGCTTATCGGCCCTATTTCGGCTAATGATGAGTTAGATAAATTTTAACTCAGGCTTTTTTGCAGTGCTTGCGCCTTCAATGTCACTGCAGCGTCACAGTATTCGGTTTCTTCGTTTTGCCATCGTTATTTTTCCGGTCTTTAGTTTATGTGTGATTGTGTCAGATAATTTTGCAAAACAAAAATCATCGTTCTGCCTTAGCACTCTTTGTCTCAATCTGGGTCACTACGTTTATATTTCGAAAGGTCGCCAGACGCTCGCGCGATGCGGGTTGACCGGGGTCACAAAGTAACCTTGCAGGACTAGTCAAAAGAAAGCCCTGGCTTCTACTCTATAAATAAATAAATAATTGAGTAGGTTGTATGGCCACCCATTCGAGACCGTCACGGACCATCACGCAGGCTGTTGGCTCTCATCTTTGAAGAATCCCTGAAGCCGCCTTGCCCGCTGGGCACATCGCCTTCAGGACTATGACATCCGCGTCGTGTACCGAAACGGACGCCAGCATGATGTCATGCTCTCCCTTGCCCGACGAGATTTTCCGTCCCTTAGCGTCCACCATTTCGTACGTTGATATCGACACCATCGTGTCCGAGCAGCGCAAGGACCACTGTATTGCCTCCCTTATAGACTTTCTTGCCGGTTCGCTAACACAACCGACAACTCGCACGTTGCGTCGTCAAGCTCACCATTTCGCCAACTTTTCACGATAACCTGCTCCACCGACGCAATTATTCTTTAGACGGCCGCCAGTGGTTTTCAGAAATATCTCGAAGTCTGCGTTCCGAAATCTGCCCATCCCTTCCACGCTGATTCACAGGGTGCACACTCACTAGCTGTCATACCTTACCAACGCCTTCGACAGCGGTGCTAGTGGCGAAATATGCACAGCTACGTTGGAAAGTTTGTTCACTCTAGCTCCGATTTCGAACGAGGCAAATCTTCACTCGATCAGTCGCCGGGTGGTCTGCAGCCTCTACACTGCCCGGCTCCGCCGTTTGGGTGGGTTGGACGTGTCGGCATCGATTTGTACGGGCCCCTTCCCCTGATATCTGCCGGTAACCGCTGGGTCATCGTCACAGTGGACCATATCACGCGATATGCCGAAACCGTCACCCTCCCGCCGTAGCTACAACGCGCGACGTTACCTCGTTCCTGCCTCGCCGTTGTATACTGCGTCACACTCCACCCCAGGAACTGCTCGGTGATCGAGAGCGTCTCGTCTTGGCCGAAGTCATTGAGGCCGTGCTTGATCGGTGTCGCGTTGTTAATCGCACAACTACTGCGTACTTTTTAAAAATTGGAAATACTCCATTTTATATTTTATTTTGCGCGGTCGTAGTTCACAAATACTTGGTATACGCGACTCGATTCGAAAATTTTGCTATTCGAACACCACTTACGAATTTTCATTGTTTTGCCCGTATTCAGTGGGGTTGTGGGGTTATATTACGCGAAACGTCCCAGAGCCCAAAAGTGACCATCGCCAATTTTCGTGGAAAACACTAGGATAGCTGGTTAGTGCACTTGAATGAAGTTTCACCGAAGTAGTTTAATTGAAAAAAATTCTTTGGTGACGTAAGCGCTCTTTGAATTTTCCGTGAAGAAGCAACACTTGGTCGGAGGTAAATTTTATTAATGAAATGTGGAACAAAGTACAATGATAAATAATATTTTCGAATATTCTACTGTCGTGTTTTTTATGTGACATCACAGGTTAACAAATTTATAAATTTCCCGCGTTAAATTGCCTCAGTGAAGAAGAAAAAATTCTGCGTTTTTAGAAAATTTTCCCGCAAAACGTCTAAACGTTTCAGCGACAATCATATATACTACTTTTACTCGTTCCTATAGTTTATGCTAAAAATAATATTTGACTAAAAATCAACTACTTTTCAAGAAAATTAATTCTGAATTCGGCAGAAAGTAACTTTTTGATGATGTTGAGACCTAAATTAAGCATTAATGTCCTCCACCGAAATATACGCGAAATAGGTCATGATATGCACATACACTTCTTCTTGTGATATAGAACTTTTATATCGTGTAAACTATTCTTGACGTGCGAAGAAAAATTCAAAGCCATCAACCAATCTCACCGGAAGACGCTTCCGAACTGGAACTTCACTACAAAACACTAACAGGCCACATTTGAATTGTTTGGCTGAAAACAACGCTAGAGAAATGGACTAGAAGGAAGCAGACAGGACGAGCGCTGACTGCCAACAATTGTTTTTTAGCGTACATTCACGGATATGTAACTAGAAAAGGAAGAGGAATTGGGTGAACAAATACAAAGCGAACAAAAACATCATGATTAGTCAGGAAATCTGTACTCCTTGTGTATACTATATATTCTGTATATATTCGAGCACGAACAATAAAAGCAATTGTTGGCAGTCAGAGCTCGTCCTGTCGTCTCCTTTCTTCTAGACCGTGTCTTTAGCGCTGTTTTGTACCATGGATGGATAACAACGAGCTCGACTTCAAACCATCTTAAATTTAATTCTTGCCGTGCTTATAAACTCGTTATGCACAAAATGTGGGCGCATGCTTTTTATCCGTAGTAAATGGCAGTAAAGTAACCGCATACGGCCCCGCAACTGTTGACGGTACGAATGTTGACGGCCCCGCAACTACGTCTTACGATAACACGTTTGTTCGATAAGAGAAAACCATGACTGCTTCGAGCTCGCCGTCAGGTCCGGATAGTCATCCGACACAAGATATTGTGCGTAGCGCTGATACATTGCATTGTAAGTGAGGCTAAGTTAGCCACCATCTGCCCCTGCAGAAAGGTCACATCTATGGCGTGTTCGCTTACCTGACCGCCCCGAGCCCCCCAAATTAGACGTGTCGAACTTACGAGCATCCAACGTTTTCGATGTGTTTATGCTGATGTCAAGTGATACAATACGCGTTCGCTTGGCAAATTGCGACAGTTGGTATGCCAGCCAGAAAATTAACTGCTGGCGCTTACGTGTTTTCCAGTGAAGGCGCAGTTCGGAGGGCCTGCCGGTGAGTTTGGTTGTGGAACTTATTTTTCTCGCCCCAAAAAATGGTTACACGGAATAAAATTTCTAATAATAATAATAATAATAATAATAATAATAATAATAATAATAATAATAATAATAATATTTGGGGTTTTACGTGCCAAAACCACTTTCTGATTATGAGGCACGCCGTAGTAGAGGACTCCGGAAATTTTGACCACCTGGGGTTCTTTAACGTGCACCTAAACCTAAGCACACGGGTGTTTTCGCATTTCGCCCCCATCGAAATGCGGCCGCCGTGGCCGGGATTCGATCCCGCGACCTCGAATAAAAAAAAAATTCTAGATCACAAGTTGAAAAGTCGGTGTGAATAACGAGCTATCCCGCGTATTTTCATCGAGAGGACTTTAATGCCTTAGGTCTCAACGTCGTTAAAAAGTGAACTTATACAAAATTTGGAAGTTATTTTCTGGAAAAGTTCTTTATTTCCCAGTATAATAATATTTTTAGCACGAACAATAGCAACGGGAAAAAAGTGTAAACGGAAATTGTCGTTGAAACCTTAACGACGCTTAGGCGAAAATTTTTGAAAACGTCCAAGCTTATGCTTTTTAACTCATCAAATAAACGCAGAAAATTAATAAATGTGTTCGCCTACGACTTCACATGAAAGATCCACGCCAGTAGAATATTTAAAAGTAAGGTTTGTCATTGTGCATAGTTTCACACTTGATTAAAAAATATATATATATACCTCCAACCAATTTTTCCTTCATCGCGAGAACTTCCAAAGAGCGCCTACGTCACCAAAAGTTTCTATGGGAAGTATTCTTTGGTGAAACCTCATTTACAACATCACCAGCAAAGTTAATTTTTTCCCTTGAAAATCGGTGATTAGGGACGTCCCGTAGAGGGGCCTTAAGGCGCTTTCAAGCTGTTTTTTACCATTTTTCACCTGAGGGACTCCCAACTGTCGCTGGCAATAAAGTTTTGATTGATTTGATTTGATGGTCATCTTTAGGGTCTTGGGCCTTTCGCGAGGGCTGACCCTAAGAGGAAACGAAGGAAAGATGAAACAAAATGAAGAATAAATTATGGGGTTTTTTGTGCCGAAACCGCGATCTGATTATTAGGTGCGCCGTAGTGGAAAACTCCGGAAATTAGGAATACCTGTGGCTATTTAACGTGCCGTTTAATCTAAGTACACGGGAGTTTTGACATTTCGCCAGCATCGAAATGCGGAAAGAGGAAGGACGCGTCGACAAACCACGTGCCGCTCTCTCTTGCGACGACACTGCCTAAGATGACAGCCTTTATGAGCATTTCACCATATATGGCTGGACAAAGTTTACTCTGATGAACCGGTTCGCGAACCTTTATACATTTTTATTTATCCAAATGGGCAGTGAAGGAGAATGAAATCGGAGCGCGCTGAAACCGAAGCAGAATCAAAGCACTAGTTTTTATCAGTTCGACCCCGTGGTGCCAACAATAAGTTAAGGTGTCGTTGTTGCTTGTGAGTTACGCGTTCAGAATAAATATATAACACGAACACTTGGACGTGAAACCCGATTTCTTTGATTGAATAAAATACTCCACATGAAACACTATATTCAAGATTATACGTGACGAGATATTGCTATCTCTCATGAATAGATGAAATGTTTATATTTAAGAAATCTGTTCCACATGGTGCCATCGTCGTCAGTGTACGCGGAATGTGGAAGGTCCGCATTACGGCGTCTCGTCCAAACTCAGCCGATGCCAATCGCTGCAAGAGTATCCACAGCAGGATACACAAGCGTTGCTGGGCCCATGCAACGACTACGGCAGGACGGCTATGACGACTCAGCACGGCAGATATATCGAGCGCACATAAAGATCATCAGCCAGATTTGAGACAACGACGCCGTCGTCCGCACCAGTCTTGCCACGACGGGACTGGTGTTCGATAAGACATGTTCAGAAGCTGTCCCAGAGCTAGATGCCTGTCACTGTGCGCCGGCATTTCACTACTTGTGCAGGCTTCAGCAGCCTCTATTCCTTCTTCGACAGTAGAATCTTGAGCTGTACCATCTTCTCTATCTGTAGCAGTTGCTACAAGGTACGTTTAACCTTGCTCATATTAAGTAGAGGCATGTCGCAGTCCTGAGTGGTCTGGTTTCTTTTATTAGTGTCGAAGCTTTCTTGCGGCTCCACAGTATCTTTGGTGGGTTGGAAGTTATGATGCTTGAGTGCTAAACCATCTGCTCAGCCTTACTCGCCGTGGGCTCTGCTAGAGAAGCATCTGCAGTACTTGGGCCAAAATCTGTCTCGTCTGCTTCATTGATGTAAGACAGTTTTCTGGATGCCTTTGACTACGAGAAGGCTTCCAGCTGCTGCGGCGTTATTGATTCTCCCCTTTGCGCAGGACGAAGCCGAACACGGACGGACCCAACAGCTGCTGCCGGTGTCTTTCCCCCGGTTGCGTGGGAACACAAACCGAGTCCTCCTTCACGCCGTCTTCCTCCACCTCGTCGGTGAATGACTGAGTGACGGCATTCAGCCTGTCGTGCTCATCCTGGTGGGCGTGTTCCGCACATGGATGTGTTATTGCATTCAATCTTTCAGACTCGTCCTGCTCTGTATATGCTGCCATCTTGGCAATGAAAAGGTCAAGCATCGGCAAAATGAGTGGAGGCGCAACTTCGAGTACTGCGAGTACATTTTTGCCGAAGCCTCTGACGCTTATTGCTCGGAGATGATGAAAACAAACGCAACTACGTTGGAACTGCTGGTTGTGTAGACCGAGACCCAGAGCCTGGAGCCGCAGATATTCGTTCAGCTCTCCGTGCTCCTGGGCCAGAAGCGCAACCAGTGGTATGGCTTCAATATCGTCGGCATTGCTCACCTCCTCTATCATTACGCTGTTCTGGAGGCGCGCAAGTGCTGTAGCATGGACCAGCGTGATGCCTGCGCCGCTATTAAAAATGCAAGAGATCCTGACCTCAGCAGCCGCTAGGACAGGAGCTCCAGGCGTTTTGCATGAAAAGAGCCGTGTTGAAGGTTTATGCGGCGTGGATGATGACCTCGCAGGCTGTCTTGTCGAAGGTGTGGGTGAGCTGCAGAGCAGTGCCACGAATACTGGAGTTTTGGCACCCAGCGAAGGGCGACCTTGCGTCGGCGGCGGCGAACGGCAACCAATGACGTCATTTCGGCACCCGGGCGCGAACAAGGTCTCAACAAGCTGCGGATTGCTTGAAGTTGCTGCGTTCGAAGCCTTGCACTCGGCCCGTTGTAAGGACCGCAAGACTTGTCTCCAAGGCCCTGGTTGATCCGACAGCTCCTGAATGTCAGGCATGCTGGTCTGAGCTTCAGCACTTTGGCGATGCGCTGACGCAGATCGATGTTGCTGCCGAGGAAGGTGCAACTTGGCCTTCCTGATAAGCATGATCAATAGCGGCAGGTGCAGGTCGCTGTCACTAGAGGAGGCCTCGACGAACACAGCGGTAAAGATTCCGCTAGATCACAGCGCTTATTTAGCAGGCTCGTAGTGCGCGAACGTGTGTCGTTCTCGTTGCCAAGAAAGGCGCCATTCAGCCGTCTTGACAAGCCCGATCCAAAGATGCAGTTGATGGCCGTCGTCACTTGCAGTTGCTTCGGTGTTTGTGGCGAAATGGTTTCTTGTAGTTAGTTGTGGTTGCGTAAGCTGGTGGGTGATGCGCTGAAGGTGTCGCCGCTGGCGAGATCGCCTAGAGGGATTCGTGCTTTTCTAGACTGACTGTGCAGAACGGCGGTTCAGTGAACGATCTAAAATTCCATGAGGACACGCGGCAGCACTTCTTTCTCCTCGCGGTACGCCACGCGACAAATGTGCGAATACGAGCCACAGAAAGGCTGCGTTCACACTTGGTCTCGTAGCAGGCGGAAGCGGAAACACTTGACAAAATCCGCCCGCCTAGGCGGACAAACGGGCGGAAAACCAGGCGGTGAAAAAATCGGTCTCGGAGCAATTTTTCGCCAAAGCGAAGCGGAAAGACTTGCCGCTTTACCGGAAGCTGCAATTGCATGTAAAAATCGGTGGTAAAATTTAGCATTTTCCATTGCTCATTGTCTATATTTAGGAAAAGCAACTACCTAAAACTATCGAAACTACGTCTTCTTTATCTTCCATGGTAGACTAAAGTTGAAAGACGACACGCGCAGTTGTGCGAAATTATAACTGATGGGTAAATGAATGAACGTATGTCTTGAAATAATGTGCTGAACAGCGCCACTAGGCGGACAAACGTACGCAAACTAGATGGATGTGGGCGAAAGCGCCAGTGGTTTCCGCTGCAGTGGCGAAACAAATGTGAACATCCTGTACATGCGCGGAAAAGACTTTGCGGCCGCTTTGGCTTTTCTGCCCGCTTGCCGTTTCCCAAGTGTGAACGTAGCCTAAGAGTCCATCATCATCATCATCATCGTCATCATCATCAGGTGTGCAAATTCCTTCGTCATTTTTTGCATGTATTTGTCTGTCTTGCATAAGTATTTTACTTTCGCAATTCTTCACTTGTTTTTTCGCATCTGAGAGAAGGTTTCTACCTATATATGATGAAAAAGAAACAAACAAGCTAACAACCATAACGTTCATGTGGTATGTCTGAAGGGAACCCTAATGCATGTTGTAGCGACGTCCGTGAGACAGTCATAGGTCAGGGTGCGTCATTGAAGTTGACGCTACAATAACAGCATACGAAGAAATTGCTGCGTTTGTTTTATGCGATTGGTTTTCACTTGATGGCGAGTTTTTTCATCAAATCAGATAGCGTGAACAATCAGCGGGTAAGATAGGTATTCGCGTAGTATTGAGCTAGCTGTCCCTGTTAGAGCTCCATCATTGGGTCCTATCTGTCAGTTCCCTCTTTGCCGCGTGAGCAGTTGGGTGCAGTAGGAAATTGTGGCAAACCACTGTAGATATTGTTTTGGTATGGTCGGTTCAAGTATCAGTTATTATCTGCTGTCATAGTTTTTTCTCTTTTCCTTTTTGTGGGTGATTATTTTCCTCCCGATTATCGCTGTCATCAGTATATCTCTCGGTGCAATGCATGCCTACTAGACTAAGTGCGATATTCTTTTACTATTCTCGCGTATTCTTTAGCGAAGCAGTCTCGTCTGATCAGTTGCAAGAGAGTCGCGAATATTGTTGTACACATCGAATGTACTACCCACCATTGTTGCTTATTGGCTTCGTCGTTATGCTACTAAGCACGAGGTCACAGGAAGAAAACATGGCCGCGGCGGCGGCCGCATTTCCATGGGGGACAAATGCAAAAACGCCCGTGTACCGTGCTTTGGGAGAATGTTAAAGAACCCGAAGTGGTCCAACTTAATCCGGAGTCCCCATTACGGCGTGCCTCATATTCTGGTCGTGGTTTTGGGAAGTAAATCCTCAGAACTAAAATAAAGATGCACGCGAACGCCAGCGCTTACTCTGGAATGTACAGTGAACGATGCATTCGTGATCTTCACGAAACGGACGCTGTACTCTATCCGATACGCGCGCGAGCGCATTCCGAAACCACAGCGTCTGCAGCGTAGATCGGTTGCTTGCCAAGCCTTCTTTTGATGTCGCCTGAGTTGCAGTTGAAAAACAAATTTCGAGAGCATTGTTGCGTGCCGTTCTGCACACCCAGAAGATGGAAGAGTCGTGAGGAATCATTCTATCGTTTCCTTAATGACAGTGAAGCAAAGAGCAAACCAAACAGCTATGGACCCAGAAACTGTGGATGGGCAAGTCCATAGCGGCTGTCACGGTTGTATGCGTGCGGCGATTTTCAGACAGATGATTCTTTTCTTTTTCGGCAAGTAAGAGAGCCTACAAGATTTCTTGCTTTTCATCGAGGGCGAAAAGCTTTAGGTAAATTGATTTGCAGCTAAGGCTCCTAATTATTTTGCTTTCTACAGTCGCCTACGTTGCTTCGGTTATAAATATGCAATCGTTCTGCCTTTCCACGCGAAGCACAAGTAGACACAGCTGTCGCTACTTTGGCATGATTAGTGACCTTTACTGGGATCAGCCATGGTATTCCGCATTAATTTCGCTCCGCTATTACCGAGAACGGGAGTTGTGCAGAATGTTTAGGCAATAACAGATTTTAGATTATACGAAAGCCATAGCATGAGTGTATAGCATACTTCCTTTATAACATTTTCCAGTACGTTTTCCAAGTTCTTGGTCACATTGTCAGCAAACATTGGCAACCGGATGCGTCGTGCAGACGATCTCTGAGCCAGCATGGCGAGGTACGGGCGCCTCGGACGAAGTGCACTATACAAAGGCGACTAATTTGCGCTTTCAAGATGATTTCACGGTTATTTCTAGCAGACAACAGGATCACGCTGCAGAATTACTTTGGTTCACAGATAGTTGTGGGAATTCTGCGTTTTACGTAGAGCCGAGTGTGTTAATTTGCGGACATTTGGTACACGATAAGGTACCTGGGAAGCGGCGTTCAATTTGAACAGGCAATATCTCCGTGTTGTTCTCATCAGCGTGTAACATATGAGGAATGCCGCGTTTATATGGTACAGCTCTGGCATTTACAGCGCCGGGTAGGTCGCTTGCACTTGATTTATTTATTTATTTATTTTATTCATTTATTTATTTATTTCATGTACCCTCAGGGCCATTGGCATTGGAGAGGGGAGTGGTTACAGGCATACAAAACAAGAAAAAATAGGAAATGTGGCACAAGGAATAGGAGTATTCCAAGAAAAAGTTAACAGGTGTATCTACTCATACAATATTAGCTAAGGCGTTCTTGAAAAGCTGGTAATATTTGATGGTGGCTGTCAGTGCGGGAATAGTCTCCCGGATCGAGCCTGTTTTTAGTGCACCGTCACCGGACCCACTCGACTCTGCATGCGAGAAATCGACCCAGGAGACACAATATTTATTGAAATAAAGTAAGTTAAGTAGAGCTGATTCTTTCATTGCGTGGTTATGTACACACAATACGGTCAGTTATCGGCATATTCATGGGACCAGTACGCAAGTAGGTACATGTGGCCATATAAGCTGATTTGTCGAGCTCTCGACTATTTCGTTGTCTGCTGACCGAGAAACACTATCACACACACCAAACACGTCGCTATCACGACACGTCTTGGCCAATCAGCTGGGTCAAGGCTACAGAAGTCATTTCCAACCAGCGACCGCGAAAAGCGGTTGGAGCAATCGCTTGAAACTTTTCCGACGCTATTTTCGACCGCATCGAAGGTGCTACGATTTCTTGACGGACTGGACTGCACCGTCGGCCCCCGTCTTCGTTTCACAGTCCCTGCGGCACCGCGCACGAACAGAAGTCCACGTAGGACGCATTAAGCCGTTCTATGGGCGCTAAGGAAATTCAGAGTCGAAGTCCTTATTTCTTACATGCCTTGTTGTTTAATTTTTGCCCGTACCTGCTTCATTTACATGTTTGGCGCTGATGGGGCGCAATTACGCAAAGTTATTCCACTGTGACTTTGTTTCAATCTCTGGACTTCAAATTTATGTAACCGCCGATACAAGCACAGGCAGAGAGACCCGCAAAGTTGTTTCAACAACCTCACCACTTTTTATGGATCTATCAGAGACAAACATTCAGTGTGTACCTGGGTCTATGTCTCTACGTCTACTCCTAGATGTCAGTAGACGTTGGCGCGATGCGAGTAGACTGCTGTCACAAAGGAAATTTGGAGGGTTAATTAAACGGAAGCGTCAGGGTCTACTAAAAATGAAAAATATATAACGAAAGTATAAATTAACCGAGCCAAAAACGACGACTATTTCACTGACGGCGATAAAAAAGGCATGCCAATCACGTCATTACGATAGCTTCGGTACCATGACAACACCAGAGCAGGGACACGACTATTGGTAAGACGACAAGAATGATGACGTCGTACACCGGCGACAGCATGATTGCTTACACGTCATTGACTGCGAGGTCACATGCGCGTTGCAGACAAGTGCAGATTTCCGACGAATTCTTCCTTTGCCAAGAATGTTATGAGAATTATAGACAAGATGATGATGCCTGCAAGAGACGCCACAAAATTTGCACACAATAATCTTAGCAGCACTCGTCGATGAAAAACTTGGATACCTCTCTTATTGCGAAGCGTAAATGGCCTGTAGAAATTTAATGGCCACTGCTTAGTGGTGTTCGTTTTCAGTGCGGAGCCTTCGGATGCTTTCCAAGTCAAATTAGTATCTATATTTTGTCCCGGATGAATACTTACTTTACTCAAATTTTGATTACCATTTCCTCCTTTCTTTTATGGCTTCACCAACGCGTGTAAGTTTGATTGTGTAATGCTGTAAAGCTTCACAAGAAAAGCAATAAGCTATACGAGATTATCAGAGCAAGATTACTCCCAAAAGACTACAGACCTGTGCAACGTTGCAGCCCAGTTTACAGCAAACTGTTTATTTCGAGCTATTGCTAATAAAAAAAAGTTTAGTACCGTATAAGTAAACCTCCCATTTTAAACATTGTCTGTGAATATATTTAAGTAAGAGTAAACCTCCTACTTTAAGAAATTCATACTAAATTCTGGAAGTAGTAACTCCTTGTCACAAAGTTCACTTTGGGCAGTTAGTAACGGCGCCGATTTTCGCCGTTACAACCCAATGGACGTGGTGCATACCACTGGTGCAGCTGTAAATGCACTAACATTTACGAACGATAGATAGTGATTGCACCGGCATATCGTGGCATTTGCTACCGAACTATGTTAGTGGAGTCATTTTTGTTTATAAGCAGCGCTTCTATTGCCAAGAAATATTGAGATCGCGTCTCTTCTAAACGTGCTTATTACCAACACGTATACGAAAAAAAATAAAGAACGCAGAAAAGGAAGATCGTATTGTCACACAGTTTAGTAATATTTATAACACCATCAAATAAGGGCCCCTAGGTTCGCGACAGAAACATCAGTTTGCGTGTAATAAAGACAGCACTACCGACTACAGACTGAAAGAACCCCGAATACACGCAAAATTCCCGCGCGACTGGCCGTTAGAGGTACGGTGTTCGCGGGCTTATTTCGCCCTAGTAAAAACAATTTTATGTAGCGCGTATTAAGAAACAGAAAGCTGCGTCGGGAGTTTTTCATGCAGCTCTACAATTTTCTCATTGACACTTTTAATCTAACTATAATATTTAAGAAGTTGATTAAGTTATTAGGACTAATTATGTAATTAGGCGGAATGCAAAATATTAAGCTGAGTATCTACAAACGACGGCAAACATTAATTTGGGTCTGTCCCACTACATTGCATTTGTATATTTTTATATCTTGGTGCATGATAGTTGTGACATCCTGCAGTGTCATTATGGTAGACACTCCTGAGGCCTGTTTCCAGAGCATATGCATCTATTTTTCCATATTATTATGATGATAATGAAGTGGATGATCATGATGAACCTTCAAAATACGGCATGGGACCACAAGGGGGCAGACCTAAGAATAGGGTGATTGCAAGCACGGATAATTTCAGTATCGAATGACGAACTAGAAAAACTGTAACATGGTACGAACAGCTAGATGGCTTATTGATTACGGTTATAATAGTCAATTTCTTCTTCTTATTCATTTATTATCATTTTTATTGGCATGGAGATATTCCTAAACAGCTTGGAAATATTCAATTCGTTGCTCGAAAGTGATCGTGTGGTGCTTGTGCGCATCGCGATGCACGAATACAGTGTCAACCATAAGTAACGGTGTCATCGTCACTTGGGTTAACGCGGTCAACATACAAAGGCAACTCCAAGATTGCGCAAGAAAATCTACTGCTTTAATAACATCAAATACACCAAATGAAGCATAACATTCAATATCATTCGCCGCGAGTGCACTAAGATATCATTGGTCATCGTGAATTATTGCCAATAAATAGAGAAAATGTTTATGTCAAAGAAGTCTGGTCCACCCGTCCCATCGTCGTCAATGTATGCGGGACGTTGCAGATCTTCCCTCCGTCGTCTATTCCAACCGCGTGCTATTGCGGTTGGAACTGCGGCCAAGACCTTATTGCCGATACTTATTTCGCGGTTCGCTAGGAAGCAGTGGATGCAAATATAGCTGCGTTGGAGCCGCTGGTGAAGCAGGTCGTGAACCAGGCCCAGCAGTAAATGCGTGCCCAGCTGGTGGCCCTCCTGCGGCAAAAGAGCAATCACTGGGAGGGCCGGAGCAGCGTTGCCATCCCCCACTCGCGAAAACACTACGTCATCCTGTATGCATGCAACTGAAGGAGCACGGACTAGTGCGGCGCACAAGCAGCTGTTGACAAAAGTGCAAGGGATTCTTGTGTCAGCAGCAGGAGCAGGAAAAGGAAATGGTCGAGGCCTGACGCAGGAAAGGAGCCGGTGTAGCGGCTTGTTGTGAGATGACCTTCCAGGTGGGCTCGGCGTCAGGAAAAGTGAGCTGTACAGCAGCTCCAGCAATCCGAAAGCCTTCCCGCCCAACAAAGGGTGACCGTCAGCTGGAGGGAGCGAGCGGCAACCAACCGCGGCCGAAGATCTACAAACAGGCAGTTTTGAGGGCTGCAGCACACGACCCGATTGCTTGGTGCTTCGCAATGGCTCCGGAGTGTCCAGCATACTGGTCCGTGCATCAGCAGCTTGGTGATGCGCTGACGCCGAACGTTGTTGCTGGCGAGGAAGGCGCCGCTCAGCCGTCGTGAGGAGCAGGATCCATAGATGCAGCAGCTGGTCGTCGTCACGGGCAGTCGCCTCGGTGTACGTAGCGAAAAGGATTCGTGAAGCTAATTGCTCTGCACCAGCCCGTTGGTGATGAGCTAAAGTAGGTCGTCTTCGCTGCCGAGAACGCCGAGGCAGCCCTCCTCGATCGCTCTTGCCGGGTGGATTGGGAGCGAGCACCGAAGCCCCGGACTCTCGCGGCGTGTCAAGAAAGCTCGTCGAACATGGTAGGTCTTCGTGCAACTGTGAAGTAGCTTCGGCTGCGCCAACACATGTTGTTATTCGTCGAAGTTCAGGCACTCCGGATCCTCTGGACATCGCGATACTGACTGCTGCCTGTATTGATCGCGTGCGACCCAATTCCACTTGAATGAATGCTACTTGCTTGTCTGACTGGGACGTTACTGACGCTGGAAGATGGCGACCTAGGCTTCTTTCTCGCTATCTTCTCTGACCGTGCGTGAACTGACGAGGAAACACTTCTTTCTCATCGCGCAGCGCCGCGTGCTCGGCTGTGAAAAAGTAAAGGCAATGAAGAGGCTTCGAAAATTGCTTGTTCTGTTATATGTACGTTATATTTCTTTATGGGTGTATTTATTTACACGCGATGATTAAAATGTTTGCAGCTCCATGCGACTACAAAGAAAAAAACATGCACACTAACACCTAAATTAGCTGATGAAGAAAATGCCATATGGGATCTCTGGTGCGATGCTAGACACATGTGCTGAATGAAGAATTGCTAACGGGGTACTGTGCCCACGCGAGATATTGTGTATAGAGGAATCGCAAGGGCACGGTGATGTAGCGATGTCCGCCAGGTAACAGTAAACCAGCGCGAAGTTAAAAGAAGGTAATTGAGGCCGAAACCACAAGAACGACATAGAAATGATGTGGCCGGATCTCTGGGTGCTTCGTTGCAAATGACATTCCAGCGCGTAAGCGTGATTGTGCTTCTTAATTGCCCGTCATAACAACACACGTTTTTAACTGACCGTCGCTTGCGGCCAATCCGCTCTATATCGCGCGTTGAGACGCTACACAGAACTGTGCTGATTTTGGCAGCTTTTAGGCACCCGTCTCCGATATGTGGGAGCGAAGCGCAGAGTGCTTCACTGGGAAACGAGGAGGAAGCCAAGTTGACGCACCACCACGCTCTCTTAAATACCTGGGAATCGCGTATGATGGGAAACTAAACTGGAAAACGCACACTGATAATGTCGCGTCTAATGCAACTTGTGCCGTGGGATGATTGCATAAGATAAGCAACCGACTGTATGGGTTGCGAAGACATTACATTATTTACGACATATAAAATGTATGTCTCACCCATCATGGATTTTGGCCGTCTTGTTTTCCGGCAGCTCAGCTAATAAAATGCAGCCTCTGGTTTTATCACAAATGTAAGCTCCGTTCTGTATAATGAAGCGCGAATACCATGTTTAAAAAGTATATTCAGGATCCTCACAGTCCAAATTTACCTAAAAATGTACGATTCTCTTCAAAGAAAATCAACGAATGTTTTCATTAATGAACCAAGTTCATTTTTTTAAATATCATTGGCCGCGAGTACGCACACCTCAGATTGTATTTGTACAGGCGCAGCTAAATGCATTGAAAGTACAAGTTCAACGTATTCAACCAACAGGTCAATCTAAGATAAGGCTCCAGATAGAATATGGCGATATATTCTCCCCAAATACTAAACTAATGCCAAACCAATATTTAAAGGGACTATTACTAGTTTACCTTTCTCACCCGGGAACAGGCAATATAATAGCCACTGATGTTTCACTCTCTGAGGAGAAGGCTGGCGTAGGCATTTTCTCTCGTGCTATCTGTTGGTACTTTTCTATACGCCTTCCAGATTACACGCCTATTTCCATACCAGAATTATTAGCTATTATTTTAGCACTGCGGGAACTTCCCGCTAATCAATCGTCAGCTGTCGTAGTTACAGATTCTCTAGCGGTATGTTTGTCGCTTTCCACTGCAACGAATACAGCTGTATATGTTTCAAAATTTAGCCCCTACAACTTTACAAAAAATTAATTCGCTGTGGTGTCCTGGCCACCGCGATTTATACTTAAGTGAAATGGCAGTTGTATAAGCCAGAACCTATTTAAATGGACATTTGATTCATGCTTTACCGGATACAACTTGCATCACTGCATCGAGATACAGAAAATTATTGTAAATTATCGTATTAATAAATAACTTTCAGCATCTCAATTTTTGCTGGAATAAACCGTGGTATCCTTCTCGGCAGTTGGAAGTTACATACACCGCACTACGCTGTAGCATTTCGCAATTGAATTTTTATTTACATAGAGCTGGTCTGACGATGTCCCCTCCCCCTCTAAGGAAATTGAATCAATAGAGCACTCCTTTTTATCGTGTAGATGATATTCACACCAGAGAAAGATATTGCTCGAAGCTCCACTGTTCAAAGTTGGATTACGGTTAACTATACCAGTATTATTATCATTTGGGGCCTCGACACAGGCTGTAGTCATAGAAACGTTTCTTCTGCAGTATTTGACTGAAACACCACGATTGCCCTGCTAATTGTTGTATCTTTATTTTAGATATCATATCTGCATTCATTTCACCTGAATTGGCTTCTCTGAATTCTTTATATGACAATTTCTCCTTGACTGCGCCCTCTTTTAGAATTCACGTCTGACTGCTCACTCGCACACTAGTCTAGTTATTGCATCATCTCCTTATTTTGTATTTCTTTTACTTTGGGTTTATCGTCTTCAAATAAGAATTTCGTTTAGCTGGCTCCTGGCACCCGATTCTTGGCCTTTGCCCCTAAGTCGGTGCAAACCATGAAGGAGGCTCAATATCATCATCATCACTTGCGCTGTATGGGTGTAGATTCTCGAGATATACTGGCACGTACTCCGCTATACGGGCTCGGTAGAGGAGTCAGAGCATTGTTCTGGTTTCGGCTGACAGAGTAAGCACCGTATGCATGTACACTGCCGTTCCTGTTGAGCTTAATACCCTATAAGTAAACTTCCTATTTTAAAACGTTGTCTGTGAATGTATTGAAGTAGGAGTGAACCTAGGTCAACTAATCACAGGGAGCCCTGATCTTGACAAGGAAATTCACAGAATAAAAATGGGTTGGATCGCATACGGCACACATCATGAGCTCCTGACTGGAAGCTTACCGTTATCATTGAAAAGGAAGGTATACAATCAGTGCATTTTACTGGTGCTGACATATGGGGCAGAGACTCGGAGACTGACAAACAAGCTTGAGAACAAGTTAAGGACTGCGCAAAAACTGATGAAAAGAAGAATTCTAGGCATCACGTTAAGAGACAGAAAGAGAGTGGTTTGGATCAGAGAGCAAACGGTTATAGACGACATTCTAATTGACTTGAATAGAAAAAAATGCCGCTGGGCAGGTCATGTAATGCGTAGAGTAGATAACCGTTGGGACATTAGGGTGACTGAATGGGTGCCAAGAGAAGGGAAGCGCAGTCCAGGACGGCCAAATACTAGGTAGAGTGAAGAAATTTGGAAGTTTGCGGGTGCTAGTTGGAATCGGTTGGCGCAGGACTGGGGTAATTGGAGATCGCGGGGAGGGGCCTTTGTCCTGCAGTGGACATAAAATAGGCTGTTGATGACGATCATGATAGTGAAGATGGTGGTGGTGGTGGTAGTGGTGATTATAATGATGGAGATGATGATTATCAATCAATCAATGTTTTATTTTCATTCTGTCAATGATACTCAAAGAAGGACTGTGACAAAAAGCTGTCTTTCAGAACAGCTTGACTAGGCCACAGCCCCATGGAAAAATTTCGCAGTGGTAACAGCACTACCGTAAAATGAATCAAAAATTGAAACTTAACAGACAGCGTAGTAGTATAGGGCACACACTAAGTAAAGGAAATGCTAAGGTAATACAGATGGCAGTTTTTACAGACGTCAAAGAATCAATTCAAAACAGTTTCTTGGAAAAATCAATATCTGAAATGCTATCAAATTACAAATGCCTAGAATAAATACACTGCATGTACAGGAAGAAACAGTATAGAAATCAATTTGTTACAAATAGTTACATACAACCAGATGAAGCAATTCGATACGGTTATGGATTTGATAAACGAGACAAAGTTTGTAGTATAACCAGTGTTAAGCAGTAGAAATATCAGAGCTATACATCAATGTGTATAACTTGCGGATATCCTGATATGAACAATCAAATAAGTCAAAATTGTTAAGTTCATAGTGATTGAGGAGTGACGGAAGAGTGTAAGACAAGCGCTCTTTTCCGGAGTTTAATCGTACTGTGTCTACTTCCCAATTTTCTCCATCACGCGTGGGATAATTTAAATGCCTAATTCTTAAATTGGCCAGAACACGCAAATTTGTTATGGTCTTACAAGTTTCTAATTTGAATTTTCTGCTTAACGTATAATTGTATGTCTGGTGTAGTTTAACTATTCCTGAAGTGCAGAATAAAACATTAGTAGATGCCGCAAAAGGTGCATTCAAGGTATGCCTAATACATTTTTTCTGAACCAAGTATATTTGATCTAGATTCGTGACCGTCGTTGTACCCCATACTAGTTGGCAATAATTTAAACGAGAGCTAAACAGCGAATGATAGAGTAGGAGCTTGATTCCTTTTGGAAGTAAGTATCGAAGCCGACCAATTACACCGGTCACCTGAGCTAATTTTTGCAGAACATGTCTTACGTGGTAATCCCAACTCATATTCGCGGAAAAAAATATGCCCAGACATTTAAAATGGTCAACTATTCCAATAGTGTGAGTACTCAGTACTATGTCTTCATGAGGTGGAAAAATTTTATTTTTTGGTCGGAATATAACAGGTTTTGTTTTATTTTCGTTAATACGCATAGCATTTGCCGCTGACCATATCTCTAGCGTTTTCATTGTGTGATTACAAGTTCTGATAAGCTCATGAATATCATGCCCTGAAAAAAGTATGCTGGTATCATCAGCATATATTATGTATTTCGCCTCGCAATTAATATTTACAATGTCATTAAGATAGATATTAAATAATAGTGGGCCTAGAATACTGCCCTGTGGCACTCCACACAGCAAAGGTTTCACTCCGGAAATAGAGTCGCTTATCTGAACGACCTGGTGTCTGTTCGATAAATGAGAGTCAATAAGCGTTAGGGCTTGTCCACGAATACCATAGCAATGCAATTTCGTTAACAATATGTTATGGTTTACTTAATCATAGGCCTTTGAAAAATCAATAAAAATACCGAGAACGAGCGCCTTATTTTCAAATTGTTTAAGAATATACTCTTCTTGCTCCAGGAGTGACAGTTCAACTGATTTATTGATGATGATGAAACCTCCTACTTTAAGACATTCGTGCTAAATTCTGGAGCTCGTAACTGCTTGTCACAAAGTTCACTTAGGGCAGTTATCAACGGCGCCGATTGTTGCCTTTACATCTCATTGGACGTGGTGCGTACCACTGGCACAGCTGTAAATGCACTAGCATTTACTAACGATAGATAGTAATTGCTCCGGTATTTCGTGGCATTTGCTACCGAACTATGTTAGTGGAGTCTTTTTTTTGCTTACAAGTGGCCCTTCTATTGCCGAGAAATAATCCGATGGCGTCTCTTCAGAAATTGTTTATTAGAAGTAGGTATACGAAAAAAAGAGAGAATGCAGACACAGAAGATCGTATTGTGAATCAGTTTAGTAATATTGGTAACACCATCCAATTAGCGCCCATAGGTTCACGACAGAAACATTAGGTTCCGTGTAATAAAGACTGCACTACCGGCTACATATTGAAAGAACCCCGAATACACGCAAAATTCCCGCCCGACTAGCCACTCGAGGTACTGTATTCGCGGGCTTATTTCACGCTAGTAAAAAAGCACGTATTAAGCATCAGAAAGCCGTGTCGGGAGCTTTTCATGCAGCTCTACAATTATCTCATTGACACTTTTCAATTTAACTAAGATATTTGAGAAGTTGATGAAATAATTAAGACAAATTGTGTAATTAGGCGGAATGCAAGAAAATAATATGTGTACCTACAAGCGACGGCACACAACATTACCTTGGGTCTGTCCAGCTAAATTTCATTTGCATATTTTTAAATTTTCGTGCATAATAGTTGGCACACCCAGTAGTGTTATTATGGTAGACACTCTTGATGCCTGTCTCCTAAGCACGCGAACCTATTTTTCCTGATAATGATGATGATAATGATGTGGATGATCATCATGGTCCTTCAACATATGACATGTGCCCACAAGGGGGCAGAGCCAAGAATAGAGTCATTGCAAGCAAGGATAATTTCAGTATCGAATGACGAACTAGAAAAGTTTTAACTTGGTACGAACAACTTCTGCGTAATTTAGAAATCAGATGAGATGGTTTATTGATTGCATTTCTAATAATCACTTTCTTCTTCTTCTTCTTCTTGTTCTTCTTCTTTTATTGTTATTTTTATTGGCATGGAGATATTCCTAAACAGCTTGGAAATATTCCATTCGTTGCTCGAAAGTGTTCGTGCGGTGCTTACACGCATCGCGGAACACGAATACACTGTCAACCAAAAGTAAAGGTGTCGTCGTTACTTCGGTTAACGCGGTCAGCATACAAAGACAACTCCACAATCGCGCGTCAAATCCTGTTTCTTTAATTCGATCAAATGCGTCAAATGAAGCGCTATATTCCAGATAATATGCCGTGAGTGCACTAACATATCAAAGGTCATAGCGAATTATTGCCAATAAACTGAGAAAATGTTTATGGCCAAGAAGTATGGCCCGCCCGTCCCATCGTCGTCAATGTATGCGGGACGTTGCAAGCCTGCACTACGTCGGCTCTTCCAGTGGCATGCTCCTCCGGTCCCTGCACGAGCGAGCACGTTGATGGCAAGACTACAACGCCGACTACAAGACTACAACAAGGAATGGACATTCAGGGGCGGAGAATCATCCTTCTGGGTCGGTGCACAGAACTCCTCGTCGTCATCGCTGCCGCCGTTGTAGTCGTGGCATGAATGGGGCACTTCGTATAGGTAGAAAAGCTCGGGTGGACCTTGCAGGAGGCGCAGGTGCCTTTCCTCCTGTTGCGTGCCTGCACACATGGAGGCTTCCGTCCCACCGGATTCCTCCACTTCGTTGTTGTGGGACGGCGTGCCTGCATTCGGCCAGTCGCGTTTATCCTTGTATACGGCTGCTGCATATGGCTGTGTTACTGCACTCAACGTTTTTTCTTCATCCTGCTTGATGTGTCTTGCCACCGTGCCAAGGAAAAATTCGACGCCTTGCATAACGACGGCTAGCGCAAGTTCGACTGCGGCCCGGACCTTATCGCCTAGACCTCTGCGGTGGTTTTCTTGGAGGCATTGGAGGCAAATATAGCTGCGTTTGAGCCGCTGGTTAATCAGGTCGAGACGCAGGGCCAGCAGTAAATGTTCACCCAGCTGGTCGCCCTCCTGCACCAGAAGTGCAATCACCGGCAGGACCCCAACAGAGTCGCAATTCTTCATCTGCGCAGCGCGCACGTCATCCTGTAGGCATGCAACTGAGGCAACACGGACTAGCATGACGCTCACGAAGCTCTTGTCAAAGACGCAACAGGTCCCAGTGAAAGCAATACGGAAGGCAAAAGGACCATGTATGCTGCAGGACTCCAGTCGCGCTGGATTCTTTGCGAATGACGACTTTCCAGGTGGTCGTGTCGAAAGCTCAGGCGAACGGCGCTTTAGTGCCACAAGTCGTGGAGTTTCCGCGTTTAGCGCATGACCACCGTGCGTGGGCGGTGGCGATCGGCAATCAGTCACGAACATTCGGCATCTGGATGTGGAGTGTCTGGAAGTCGTATTCCATGAAGCCCTGCGCACAGTCATTTGTGAGGGCTGCAGCGCACGACCCGATTGCTTGGTGCTTTCCAATAGATCCGGAGTTACCAGCATACTGGTCCATGCCCCAGAACGTTGGTGATGCCCTGTCGCAGAGCGTTGTTGCTGCCGAGGAAGGAGTCGCTCAGTCGTCGTGAGGAGCAGGATCCGCAGATACAGCAGCCGGTCGCCGTCACCGGCGCTGGCCTTGGCGTACGCAGCGAACCGGATTTCTGGAACTAGTCGCACTGCATGATCTCGTTGGTGATGCGCTGACGTCGGTATGATTTGCCGAGAACGCCGAGCTAGTCCTCGACGGCTCTTCCTGGGTGGGTTAGAGCGCAGCGCCGAAGCTCCACGCTCTCGCGGCTCACCACGAAGAGGCGTATGTTGTCGTTCCTCGTGCAACTGAGCAGTGGATCCAGCAACGCCAGCATATCTTGCTTTTCGTCGAGGTTCAGGTGCTGCATATCCGCTGGACATGGCGATGCTGACCTCGAGATCCACTTGTATTGATGGCTTGCGACGCGAGTGCACTTGAATCAGTGAGACTTTCTTGTCCGTCACGGACGGTTCCGGACGCGGGAAGATGGCGACGTAGGCTTCTTTTTCTTTGTCTTTTCTGAATGAGCGTCAACTGCACGGGGACACACGGAAACACTTCTTTCTCATGGCGTAACGCCGCGTGTTCGGCTGTGAAGAATTGAAGAGGACAAACGGCTTCGAAAATTTCTTACCCTGTTATATGTAATCTCTACTTAGAAATGGTGCACTGGTTTCTACGAGACTATTACAACTTGTATACTCCATACGATTGAAAAGATCAGAAAGAAAGTAACACTCTTACTGGCTAACAAACGAAACATCAGCATTACTCACCTCACTATGAATGTCGACGATGAATGTCGCTTTGAACGCGATTAGCAAGCAAGCAATATAGCGATAGAGCGCATCCGCCCCGGAAAGGCGTCATCTGTTAGGCGCGCACTGCAGTTGGCGCTCATCTCTAGCGTTTCCGATGTTGAGGATTATGTTTATTGGCATCTCCTTTGAAACAGGGTGGAGAGAAATAGTCACCAAGCCTTCTTAATTTATTCACACTTTACTACATATACCCGCTTCTATTCTTTTGTATTAATTATCTATTTGTAATATTATCTTTTGTATTAAAAGCCTCCATCACTATATGGTACTGTTACCTACAATTGCGCTGACTCCGGCCTTATTAATCTCTTGCCAGCTTTTTTCCCACCAGTACTGTGTAGGTCTCTTGTTTATCTCGACCGCTGACTAGTTAACTTTTCCGTCTGCTTCGAATGCAAATGCTTATGGAAGGTGAGCACTGCATACAGGTCTCGCTGGGTGAATATCTTGACATTCCATTAGGGTGTGCCAAGTCGGTTCCGGGGTAATTTTGTCGGCCAGAAATGCCTCTTCCTATGACATATATTTGCTCCGGTATAGTCTTCTCCACAGCTAACCAGCTCGGCTTCAAGTAGCAAGCCCCTGTCCTTACCGTTATTATATAGATCCCCTCTCCCTCTTATTCCTTTCTTGCCGTCGTTATAGATCGCGATGGTCGTTTTCGCTTCCATCCTTTGCATCCGATTTAAGGTTTCTTTTTCTCTCACTTTGCTTTTTTTAATATTTCCGGCTGTCTGTTTAGAAGAACAGCCTGTACTTAGTTGACACCTTTTTTGACCTCTTCCTCCATTTCGTGTCCATGCTTTTGAGGCAGAGATATTTGTGTATTTTAGCCGGCCATTTGTTCTCGTCCATGTTTCTTAGTCTTTCTTCAAAACTACTTCGCTCCCCTTTTCCGACTTCAAAATAAGCCCAACCCCTGTTATCTTGCGCTGTCTCTTTTGTTGTTTTACCGTAGTTCCCCGAAGCGTGCTGGCCTACCGACCTCTGGTTAATCTTCAATCCTGACAAGATTCGTGACTTAAAGCACAGAATTGCATTTGCTTGCGTTAGCGCTGGCACCTTCACACTTTTCCCTGTTCCTCGCACCAATTGCATTAATTATAGCCTGAAAGTGCTCTAATGATTGATACTGTTGCATTCAACTTCCTTTTCATTTTTGGGTCTGCTTGGTGGACGATTTAGGAGATATTTTCTCCGTTTATGTGTGCACAAAGGTATTTACATTGCTTGACTGTAAGCATTACTTGCTGCTGAATCAATACCACGTCATTACTCGTCTCTTCATTAAATTTCACAATTCCAGCTTCCTTTGTATTAAAATTAAGGCCTAGATACATGTCACCTCATTGTCACCTGGAATGCGTTCGTAAGTTTGTGTAAATACCTTGCATTGTCTGCTAGTCGTGTAGTGTCGTTCACATTCACCAGCTCAGGGACCATCTGTTGCACTATTTGCCCTTTAGGGATGTAAGGTATAAATAAAATCCGATTCAGTGTTTTCCAGTCCTCTGTCTCGGCCCTTAACGTAAAAACGTGAATAACAATGATGAAAGACGGCATCCTATTGCTTCAGTCCTCGCTAAATTTCCACTAGTCCTGTGCATTACCAGAATTCCTACGATTTGTACTCGGGTGTTCCCATATATCTCCCTCAGCAGCTCCCAGAAATCTTCAGCTATACCCGTTGGTTTGTGAATATCTCATAACAATTCTGTGTTTACGTCGTCGTAAGCTCCCTTAATATGTAAATATGCTGTCCATAAACGTCTATTCTAAGCTACCCTAATATCTAAGTATTGCGTTAGTACAATTATATTATCCTCTAAGTGTCTGCTTGGTGTGAATTCATTCTGTAGTTCCCCGATTATATCTTTTTTCTCCACCCACTTCAACAACACTAATTATATGGCCTCCGCTGATGTTCTATATATGACTGATGTTCTGTAACTGGCCTGCACGAGCTCGTTTTATCTTTATCAGATTTTACCTTGTATATAAGGTTTATTCTGCTTGCACGCCGCCAAATTTGATGTTTTTCTTTTAATATGTCACTCTTTGGGCCCAGCTCTATTATTAGCGGTATTGGTATTTCGTCTCGTCCGGCTGCCGCATTGCCAGTGACATAGACGCTGCCTAGGTTAAATTCTGAGCTCTCAGGCTGCTCTATTGCTGGTTCTGGTTGAGTCAAGACTGGGCTTTCTTTCTTTCTTTCTTTCTTTCTTTCTTTCTTTCTTTCTTTCTTTCTTTCTTTCTTTCTTTCTTTCCGAAGCTCTCACTAAGAACGTCACTCACGCACCGCAGCGCTCCGTCTCCTTCGACGATGTTGCCGTATTCATCGCTCATAGCTGTTTGCGAATTCTGGAAGGTGAACTCACCCTTCGCACATGCTGCGCTATCTAGCGTCGGGCCACCGCGAAGTCCGCGCGTAACCAAAAAGACACGCAGTCCACCTGCGTGGGAGAACGCCGAGAAACATGCCATGTATGAGGTGTGGGACCTGTTTGGCATGGAGGTAACTTAGTACGAAGTGCGTTGTGCCGCCGCGCTCCTTTCTCGCGCTAGTACACTATACTCGAGCTTCGACGACGACGGCGTTGTTGTTGTTGTTGTTGTTGTTGTTGATGATGATGATGATGATGATGACGACGACGACGCTGATGATGATGATGATGATTCATTGAGATTCCTTTTGAAATGAGCCCGTTGCAAACAGTCACCTAGCCAGCTTGAGGTAATCGGGCATTGCCGTATAGCGTTTTGGCCATCTCTCCTTGAGCATTTCTCTTTCTTAAGACCTCTCCATCAATGTTGTTGGGTTGCCTATGTCAGTAACTTATCAGGTCCTATTAATAACTTCCGTGCTGACCACTTAGCGCTTCGATGATGATTGCATCACCCTTGGAATGGCGCGGGGACAAATAGTCGCCTAACCTGCTAGAGCTTATGAGGTATGCGATACATGCTTATCAGTCTAGCGCGTTATCTACATCTCTTTAATCTTTTCTACCTTCCTTAAAACGTCTGTATCAGGGTCGCACAACTCAAAATAAATGATGGCTTAGAGCAACATCTTTGGGAACCTCACGGGCCGCACTTTACAGGAAATGTTTCATCCTTGTGGAAAGACGTTCCGTTTGGTGTCGTTCGCCGTCTTCCTCAGCGCAGGCAAATCAACGACGGCCGGCGTGCCGTTAACTCGCATCGAACGGTCGGAGTAGAAATGATGCCGTCGGCGTCATACAATCACCGTGTTGCTTCTGTTGTCGGGCTCATCACACACACAGCTGCTCGTTTCACGCAAACGAGTTGGTCCGCCTGGTAGCACATTGTGGATTGCCAAACGATTCTGCATAGCCATACCTTCAAGCTGCTTCGAAGAACATCGATTCTCAAAGTACGTGACATCAGCATAAGTTGATTTCTGTTTTCTTTTTAACGTGACAGAATTTGACTTGTCTACTTCACATTGGTCTGCCTTTTTTTACCCCCATACTCTGATAGCGCGAAAACAGTTAAGTATGTTCAGCGCTTTATATATATATATATATATATATATATATATTGTGATGCAGCAGTTATACCGACGTTTATTACGCGTCGGAGATGCGGCGAACCGACCACGCTCAAAGCACGGATCACACAAGAGCGAGCCCCACAAGCGATGATTAAGAAGAACGCCATATGAACCCCACATGATGATGATCATGTACAGATGACAAAGGGTAGCTCATAAATGCCCACACTATTGTCCCCTCACGCGAGAGCGGCCATCCTGGCCGCAATTCAAAGGGGCGGCGAACGCCTCCTGAAAGGCTTCATACGGGAAACGTGGACAACCTCAGCTGCGCGGCAGCGGCGGTCATTTGGAACAATAACTGGTGCCACGCGATAGTTAACCGTACAGGTCTGCTCCAAGATTTTGTAGGGGCCGATGAACCGAAGCTGAAACTTCTCACACAAGCCAGGAGCATGAAGTCCTAAGTAGCACTTCCTCGCCAGGGCGGCAGCACACGGCGCGGTGAGAGGCGACGTAATGCTGCTTGCGGTCCTGTTGCCGTGCTTCGGTGTTGATGCGGGCGAGCTGGCGACAACGCAGAATGCGGGACACATATTCTTCACAGGAGGATGGGCATCGATCGACAGTTGGCGCGAAGAAAGCGACGTCAAGGCAGGAAGAGGGCGAACGACCATAGACAAGGTAAAACGGCGAGTAACCGGTCGTGCGTTGAACGGCGTTATTGTACGCAAAAGTTACGAATGGCAAAATTGCGTCCAAGTTTCTGTGATCTGGGTCGATGTACATAGCTAGCATGTCGGACGTGCGATGAAATCGCTCTGTTAGGCCGTTGGTTTGCGGATGGTAAATGGAGGTAGCCTTGTGGGTGGTTCCGGAGGCTCTGAGTACTTCGTCTACTCGTTGCGAGAGGAATGCTTTTCCAAGGTCTCTCAGGAGGACGCGAGGAGCACCATGACGCAGAATTAAGGCTTGAAGTACGAATGCAGCAACTTCAGACGCTCAGGCAGAACTTACACAAGCTGTTTCGTCGTAGCGTGTCAAGTGGTCAACGGCTGTCACAATCTATCGTTTACCGGTGAGAGTCACAGGAAGAGGACCATACAGGTCAATGCCAACAACTTCAAATGGTTGCGACGGACACGGAACCGGTTGCAGTTGTCCGCTTGGAGCTGATGTAGGGAGCTTTCGACGCTGACATAGGGCGCAGGAAGCCAAATACCTCGCTACACTGGCGGACAAGCCAGGCCAGTAGAAGCGACCTTTGATGCGGTCATAGGTTTTGTGGAAACCAAGGTAACCAGCAGTCATGTCGTCGTGAAAAGCCTGCAGGACATGAGCACGTAGAGAGCGTGGCAGGACAGGAACCCAGCGTTGACCTCCCGGGCGCCACAAGAGAGCGATACGGCCGCATCCATGGAGCCCGTGCCTTTACAATACAACGCCATACTACAACACCACAGATTGAACAGACGACAATACCCACCTCCACACAAAACCCTCTCACGTGAAGACGCCGTAACATGACGACAACTACAAACCAACGCACACCCCCATTTAAGCAGACTACACGCAATACACCCTACACTATATTCATACAAATGTCCCCTTTGTAATGATTACGCCTCCCTATACCACACCACATGGGCGTGCCCCAACGTGAAGGCGGCCCCGCAAATACCCAACCTCACACCCGAGCAGTGGGAAGCCGTATTGACTAGTTCGGACCCTCGTAACCAGCAGCAACTGGTGCGGCAGGCCCGGGAGACAGCAGGAGCCGCAGGAGCCCTGGACTAAGGGCGCCTACCGCATAAGCAGAAAGACACCTGCTTGTCATTTTTTTTAATAAATGTTTCTCCTCCTCCTCCTCCTCCTGACCGTTAGGGTGATAGACATGACGGTACAGGACGCAGTTGTCGATGTTAAATTGCGTCAGCTGTCGACGAAGGCGGGCGTTAGGCGGGCGCGAAGCTCCTTGAAGGTGGTCTATGATGCGCCGACAGTAAGAGTCTGCAAGTTGCTGAGATTGGAAGAATCTGTTGTCATGTGTAGGAATCTCCTCTACAGTGGCCAACGAGAAAGCATGTGAAGAGGGGTTGCGCGAAAGCTTGTCACGGATGGTAGTTGGAGGTCCATTGCACGGTGTCATAGGAAGCGGACAGCGAGAAAACGCGTCTGCATCCTTTTTTTTTTTCGCACTTGTAGGTAATAGTAAAGTCGTAATCTTGCAGACGAAGGATCCACCGACCAAGTCGTCCAGACAAATTCTTCAGCGTCGAAAGCCAGCATAATGCATGATGGTCTGTAACTATGGTGAAATGGCGGCCGTGAAGATAAGGTCGAAACTTCTGCACAGACCAAACGATAGCTAGGCATTCCTGCTCCGTGATGGTGTAATTCTTTTCGGCGTTTGTGAGAACGCGACTTCCGTACGCGACGACCCTCTCACCTAAAGTGTCGTCTCGCTGTAAGAGAATGCCACCAATGCCGTGACCACTAGCATTCGTATGCAGGAGGGTAGGAGCAGCTTCATCAAAATGGCGAAGTACTGGTTCAGATACGTGCTTCAGATGGGCGAACGCTGATTCACATTCGGGAGACCACACAAAGGGAACAATAGAACCCAGTAATTTGTGCCGAGGTGACGCTATTGAGGCGAAGTCTCGTATGAATCGACAAAAATAGGAAGCGAGGGCTAAAAAACTGCGCAAATCTTTGGTCTTTTCCGGACGAGGGAAGTGCCGAACTGCCGAAACCTTGTCAGGATCTGGACGAATGCCGTCTTTGCTCAAAATGTGACCTAATACCTTGATCGTCTTGCTCGCAAAATGGCATTTCTTGGTGTTTAGCTGAAGTCCAGCGTTGGCAAGGCACGTGAGAACTTCATCCAGACGTTTCAGGTGCTGAGAGAAGGTTGCCGAGAAAACAACAATATCGTTCAGATAGCACAAGCAAGTCTTCCACTTCAGGCCACGAAAAATGGTGTCAATCATGCGCTCGAACGTTGCGGACGCATTGCAGAGGCCGAAAGGCATGATATTAAACTCGTAGAGCCCGTCTGGTGTCGAAAACGCCGTTTTCTCTTTATCGTCCTCATGCATAGGTATCTGCCAGTAGCCGGAACGCGGATCGAGACTGGAGAAGTACTCAGCACCCTGCAGGGAATGCAAGGCATCGTCTATTCGCGGCATAGGCTATACGTCCTTCCGTGTGATCTTGTCAAGTGCTCGGTAGTCGATAAAAAATCGAACAGAGCCGACTTTTTTACGTAACAAAACAACGGGGGATGACCAAGGGCTAGCAGAGGGGCGTATTATGTTCCGTTGGAGCATGTCGGTGACATTCTCGTCAATGACTTTCCTCTCGGCTAGCGATACGCGATACGGTCTACGGCGCACGATGGATGTGCCATCTGTCTCTATCCGATGCGTTGTAATCGAAGTTTTTCCAACGAATATGAATGCGCGTCAAACGAAGCTTCATGTTTTTGGAGCAAAGCAAGCAACTGTTGTGACTGCGAAGGTGTCAGTTCGGAACTGATGGCGGCTGCAAGAGCTGAAGGAGATGCGGCCTGTCCAGTACAAGAAATTTCAGAGGAAGATGCTTTAAAGGAAACAACAGAGAGAGACTCCGATTCAGTGGCGCAAGCCAATGTAGTGCCTTTAGGGATGAGAATATTTTCGGATGTCGGGTTTGTAGCGCAGAGAAGTGCAGAGCCATGATCAAACCGAACCAGCCCTGATGCAAAGGCTACACCTCGCCGCAGTCAGTTACATCAGACGTGACAGTAACAATGCTTTGATGTCGAGGTGGTAGCACGGTATCTTCTGCAGCAAGCAAGTGAAGTGGTGCGTCATCTGCTAGAAGTGAATAGGTCGTGTCGGTCATGTGGAGACGCGTTGCCCGCAGCAGATGGAGGCGGAGGCCGTAGAAAGAAAATCCCATCCCAATAAGAGCTGCTGGGCACACAAACTTAGCACTGCAAATTGCACGTAATACAGAAGTCCGTCAATGGAAATACGAGCAGTGCACATGGCGGTAGGTCGAATGGCAGCCGCTTGAGCAGCGAGTAGCGTAGGTCCATCATAGGGGGTCGTAACTTTCCGGAGGCTTGAACACAATGCACGGTGAATAACGGAAACACTAGCACCAGTGTCTATCAAAGCTTCGACTTGTACCCCTTCTACTACAACCAATATCATATTGCACGGACGCGATGGAGGAATTTCTGTCCTGACGTTCGATGCAGCTTTTCCTCCAAAAGCTGCATAATTCAGTTTTCCGGACGACGCTCGGCGAATTGAGAAGCAGGTCGAAGTGGGGACGTAGAGCGGCGAAGGGGTGACGGCGAGCGGCGTCTCGCAGGACGAAGTAGGTGATGGAGAGCGGCCGCGCGGTGCAGCATAAGGACGGCGTTGGTCAGGCAGGCTCCCTAGACGTTGGAATGTAGCTCCGGGCGAAAAGTCATCCTGTTCGTATGCGTGATGTCCGCGACGCTCGTCTTGCTGGCGCTTGCGGCAAAAACGTGCTGTATGGCCACGATAGCCGCAGTAGTAGCAGATGGAACGAAGAGGACGCCACTGCGGATAGCTGGTTTGGGTAGGTGCGCCAGTAGTCATGGAAGCCATGTGGGCCGGCGTTGGTTTTTGAGGCATCGGTGGAACGATGACTGGAGTAACGGCGGCTACATGTGCGTACGTTGGTGGGGCCCGAGGGGTTAGAGGGTCCGTGTACGCTGTACCAGCCAAGGACGCCAATTCCTCCTTGACAACGCCTCGTTGATTGGTATCCGATACATGAGAAGGCATAGGCCCTGCGGCGAAGCCAAGATACTGTAGCGTCTCACGAATTATTGCGGGGATCATTGCTCGTAACGTGGGGTCGTCGGCTGTAGTGGTTGCAGTGATGTCTGGCTGCAACCGTACTGATTCGAGTTCGTCGAGACGCTGGCAAGTAGCGACGATATCAGCGATGGTAGCGGGGTTCTTGGTGGCTAAGGCATTGAAAGCGACAGCTCCGATGCCTTTGAGGATATGGCGAACCCTGTCTGATTCGGTCATGGCCGTGTTCACGCGTCGACAAAGAGCAAGCACATCCTCGATGTACGACGTATAATTTTCCCCGAGTTGTTGCTTGCGAGTGTCGAGCGTCTTTTTTGCGAAGGCGGAACGAACAGCCGGTGTGCCGAAGATTTGGCGGAGCTGCTGTTTGAAAGCACTCCAGTTCGTGAAATCAACCTCATGGTTCAAAAACCAAGTCTTCGCTACTCCAGTGAGATAAAAGGCGACGTGACGTAGCTTGGACGCGTCGTCCCAACGGTTAGCCGAACTCACTCGGTCGTAGTCGTCCAACCAATGCTCGACGTCTTCACCGCGAAGTCCAGCAAATAGATGGGGATCACGCTGGTGCCCACTGATAATCCAATACGGAGAGGGTGGGGTAGCCGAGGCCGAGATGGTTGAAGTAGAGCTGCCCATTGGCTCGTCCTGCGACATACTCGCGGACAGCTGGCACAATCGGCGACCTGATCGAAGCTCCAGGAGGTTCAGCTGGGAGTCAGAGGACGGAGGACCGTAAAGCGCACTCCATCACTTGTGATGCAGCAGTTATATCGACGTTTATTACGCGTCGGAGATGCGGCGAACCAACCACGCCCAAAGCACGGATCACACAAGAGCGAGCCCCGCAAGCGATCATGAAGAACGCCATATGAACCCCACACGATGATGATCATGTACAGATGACAAAGTGTAGCTTATAAATGCCCATAATATATATATATATATATATATAAGCAGCGCCCGAGTGCGACCTCGTGTTTAGACGCGCAGCACCACAGCCACTAAGCAACTACGGCGGGGCGACATCGATCTAGTCAAAGCTCACCCAGAAGAGCGACGAAAACTGAGCCGCTATCGTTTGTAATGGCGCATCATTGTCATCGCCTCTCTAAACGGCCGGTGTCGGCGACGCTGGGGCGGAAAAGGAAAAACGTCGTAGCGCCTTCTGGACAGAGGAGCAGTAAACGCGAAATGAGTTTCTTTAAATAATATTGTTTCCGTGTTGCTGTATATAATTTCAGCGGATCATGCTGCGCGAGCAGACTGCGGTACGTGTAAGGTCAAGCTAGCTGTCGCTGTAGTACTGCTACGCACTTCGTGAGCACTTTATTGCTCAGGAAGCACAAGTTCGTAAGCATATAAGTGCTGTAGGACATTATTTGAATATTGTCGCAGGTTCTACATCGAACGAACCTTGTCGTATCAGTTACGCGGAAGGGTCGACTGCTGCCGTCGTACGCAATCCATTCTCGAATGCGCGCCAGCTATACCACCGATTTCTCCAGAATCTGTGATGATGGACGTATAAATGGCACCCGTACATAATCCGGGAATTACATGTCGCCCTCGACGCCTGACGACCGCGCTTGTCTCTGTCTTTGTGATTTGAGTGTTTATCGGCCCTATTTCGGCTAATGATGAGTTAGATAAATTTTAACTCAGGGTTTTGTGCAGTGCTTGCGCCTTCAGTGTCACTGCAGCGTCACAGTATTCGGTTTCTTCGTTTTGCCATCGTTATTTTTCCGGTCTTTAGTTTATGTGTGATTGTGTCAGATAATTCTGCAAAACAAAAATAATCGTTCTGACTTAGCACTCTTTGTCTCAATCTGGGTCACTACGTTTATACTTCGAAAGGTCGCCAGACGCTCGCACGATGCGGTTTGACCGGGGTCACAAAGTAACCTTGCAGGACTAGTCAAAAGAAAGCCCTGGCTTCTACTCTATAAATAAATAAATAATTAAGTAGGTTGTATGGCCACCCATTCGAGACCGTCACGGACCATCATGTACGCTGTTGGCTCTCATCTTTGAAGAATCCCTGAAGCCGCCTTGCCCGCTGGGCACATCGCCTTCAGGACTATGACATCCGCGTCGTGTAGCGAAACGGACGCCAGCATGATGTCATGCTCTCCCTTGCCCGACGAGATTTTCCGTCCCTTAGCGTCCATAATTTCGTCCGTTCATATTGGCACCATCGTTTCCGAGCAGCGCAAGGACCACTGTATTGCCTCCGTCATAGACTTTCTTGCCGGTTCACTAACACAACCGACAACTCGCACGTTGCGTCGTCAAGCTCACCATTTCGCCAACTGTTCACGATAACCTGCTTCACCGACCCAATTATTCTTTAGGCGGCCGCCAGTGGTTTTCAGAAATATCTCAAAGTCTGCGTTCCGAAATCTCCCCATCCCTTCCACGCTGATTCACAGGGTGCACACTCACTAGCTGTCATACCTTACCAACGCCTTCGACAGCGGTGCTAGTGGCGAAATATGCACAGCTACGTTGGAAAGTTTGTTCACTCTAGCTCCGATTTCGAACGAGGCAAATCTTCACTCGATCAGTCGCCGGGTGGTCTGCAGCCTCTACACTGCCCGGCTCCGCCGTTTGGGTGGGTTGGACGTGTCGGCATCGATTTGTACGGGCCCCTTCCCCTGATATCTGCCGGTAACCGCTGGGTCATCGTCACAGTGGACCATATCACGTGATATGCCGAAACCGTCACCCTCCCGCCGTAGCTACAACGCGCGACGTTACCTCGTTCCTGCCTCGCCGTTGTATACTGCGTCACACTCCACCCCAGGAACTGCTCGGTGATCGAGAGCGTTTCGTCTTGGCCGAAGTCATTGAGGCCGTGCTCGATCGGTGTCGCGTTGTTAATCGCACAACTACTGCGTACTTTTTAAAAATTGGAAATACTTCATTTTATATTTTATTTTGCGCGGTCGTAGTTCACAAATACTTGGTATACGCTACTCGATTCGAAAATTTTGCTATTCGAACACCACTTACGAATTTTCATTGTTTTGCCCGTATTCAGTGGGGTTGTGGGGTTATATTACGCGAAACGTCCCAGAGCCCAAAAGTGACCATCGCCGATTTTCGTGGAAAACACTAGGATAGCTGGTTAGTGCACTTGAATGAAGTTTCACCGAAGTAGTTTAATTGAAAAAAATTCTTTGGTGACGTAAGCGCTCTTTGAATTTTCCGTGAAGCAACACTTGGTCGGAGGTAAATTTTATTATTGAAATGTGGAACAAAGTACAATGATAAATAATATTTTCGAATATTCTACTGTCGTGTTTTTTATGTGACATCACAGGTTAACACATTTATAAATTTCCCGCGTTAAATTGCCTCAGTGAAGAAGAAAAAATTCTGCGTTTTTAGAAAATTTTCCCGCAAAACGTCTAAACGTTTCAGCGAAAATCATATATACTACTTTTACTCGTTGCTATAGTTTATGCTAAAAATAATATTTGACTAAAAATCAACTACTTTTCAAGAAAATTAATTCTGAATTCGGCAGAAAGTAACTTTTTGATGATGTTGAGACCTAAATTAAGCATTAATGTCCTCCACCGAAATATACGCGAAATAGCTCATGATATGCACATACACTTCTTGTTGTGATATAGAACTTTTATATCGTGTAAACGATTCTTGACGTGCGAAAAAAAATTCAAAGCCATCAACCAATCTCACCGGAAGACGCTCCCGAACTGGAACTTCACTACAAAACACTAACAGGCCACATTTGAATTGTTTGGCTGAAAACAACGCTAGAGACATGGACTAGACGGAAGCAGACAGGACGAGCGCTGACTGCCAACAATTGTTTTTTAGCGTACATTCACGGATATGTAACTAGAAAAGGAAGGGGAATTGGGTGAACAAATACAAAACGAACAAAAACATCATGATTAGTCAGGAAATCTGTACTCCTTGTGTATACTATATATTCTGTATATATTCGAGCACGAACAATAAAAGCAATTGTTGGCAGTCAGAGCTCGTCCTGTCGTCTCCTTTCTTCTAGACCGTGTCTTTAGCGCTGTTTTGTATCATGGATGCATAACAACGAGCTCGACTTCAAACCCTCTTAAATTTAATTCTTGCCGTGCTAATAAACTCGTTATGCACAAAATGTGGGCGCATGCTTTTTATCCGCAGTAAATGGCAGTAAAGTAACCGCATACGGCCCCGCAACTGTTGACGGTACGAATGTTGACGGCCCCGCAACTACGTCTTACGATAACACGTTTGTGCGATAAGAGAAAACCATGACTGCTTCGAGCTCGCCGTCAGGTCCGGATAGTCATCCGACACAAGATATTGTGCGTAGCGCTGATTCATTGCATTGTAAGTGAGGCTAAGTTAGCCACTATCTGTCCCTGCAGAAAGGTCACATCTATGGCGTGTTCGCTTACCTGACCGCCCCGAGCCCCCCAAATTAGACGTGTCGAACTTACGAGCATCCAACGTTTTCGATGTGTTTATGCTGATGTCAAGTGATACAATACGCGTTCGCTTGGCAAATTGCCACAGTTGGTATGCCAGCCAAACAATTAACTGCTGGCGCTTACATGTTTTCCAGTGAAGGCGCAGTTCGGAGGGCCTGCCGGTGAGTTTGGTTGTGGAACTTATTTTTCTCGCCCCAAAAAATGGTTACTCGGAATAAAATTTCTAGATCACAAGTTGAAAAGTCGGTGTGAATAACGAGCTATCCCGCGTATTTTCATCGAGAGGACTTTAATTCTTTAGGTCTGAACGTCGTTAAAAAGTGAACTTATACAAAATTTGGAAGTTATTTTCTGGAAAAGTGCTTTATTTCCCAGTATAATAATATCTTTAGCACGACCAATAGCAACGGGAAAAAAGTATAAAAGAAAATTGTCGTTGAAACCTTAACGACGCTTAGGCGAAAATTTTTGAAAACGCCCAACCTTATGCTTTTTAACTCATCAAATAAACGCAGAAAATTAATAAATGTGTTCACCAACGGCTTCACATGAAAGATCCACGCCAGTAGAATATTTAAAAGTAAGGTTTGTCATTGTGCATAGTTTCACACTTGATTAAGAAATATATATATAGCTGCAACCAATTTTTCCTTCATCGCGGGAACTTCAAAGGGCGCTTACGTTACCAAAAGTTTCTATGGGAAGTATTCTTTGGTGAAACCTCATTTACAATATCACCAGCAAAGTTAATTTTTTCCCTTGAAAATCGGTGATTAGGGACATCCCGTAGAGGGGCCTTAAGGCGCTTTCAAGCTGTTTTTTACCGCTTTTCACCTGAGGGACTCCCAACTGTCGCTGGAAATAAAGTTTTGATTGATTTGATTTGATGGTCACCTTTAGGGTCTGGGGCGTTTCGCGAGGGCTGACCCTAAGAGGAAACGAAGGAAAGATGAAACAAAATGAAGAATAAATTACGGGGTTTTGCGTGCCGAAACCGCGATCTGATTATTAGGTGCGCCGTAGTGGAAAACTCCGGAAATAAGGAATACCTGTGACTATTTAACGTGCCGTTTAATCTAAGTACATGGGAGTTTTGGCATTTCGCCCGCATCGAAATGCGGAAAGAGGAAGGACGCGTCGACAAACCACGTGCCGCTCTCTCTTGCGACGACACTGCCTAAGATGACATCCTTGATGGGTATGGCTGCTGTAGCTGTGCGACATTGAACTTCATTGATATTTGTGTAAAAAAGACGTTGCTTTATTACTCCCATGTGCTGGAAAGCCTGTTTCTCTCACCTTTTGAAAAAGCCTCTGCATGGGCCGTGCGTAGTCGATAGCACACTGCAGAATTTCACCATATATGGCTGGACAAGGTTTACTGTGATGAACCGGTTCGCGAACCTTTATACCTTTTTATTTATCCAAATGGGCAGTGAACGAGAATGAAATCGGAGCGCGCTGAAACCGAAACCGAAGCAGAATCAAAGCACTAGTTTTTGTCAGTTCGACCCCGTGGTGCGAACAATAAGTTAAGGTGTCGTTGTTGCTTGTGAGTTACGCGTTCAGAATAAATATATAACACGAACACTTGCACGTGAAACCCGATTTCTTTAATTGAATAAAATACTCCACATGAAACACTATATTCAAGATTATACGTGACGAGCTATTGCTATCTCTCATGAATAGATGAAATGTTTATATTTAAGAAATCTGTTCCACACGGTGCCATCGTCGTCAGTGTATGAGGAATCTGGAAGGTCCGCATTACGGCGTCTCGTCCAACCTCAGCCGATGCCAATCGCTGCAAGAGTATCCACAGCAGGATACACAAGCGTTGCTGGGCCCATGCAACGACTACGGCAGGACGGCTATGACGACTCAGCACGGCAGATATATCGAGCGCACATAAAGATCATCAGCCAGATTTGAGACAACGAGGCCGTCGTCCGCACCAGTCTTGCCACGACGGGACTGGTGTTCGATAAGACATGTTCAGAAGCTGTCCCAGAGCTAGATGCCTGTCACTGTGCGCCGGCATTTCACTACCTGTGCAGGCTTCAGCAGCCTCTATTCCTTCTTCGACAGTAGAATCTTGAGCTGTACCATCTTCTTTATCTGTAGCAGTTGCTACAAGGTACGTTTAACCTTGCTCATATTAAGTAGAGGCATATCACAGTCCTGAGTGGTCTGGCTTCTTTTATTAGCGTCGAAGCTTCGTTGCGGCTCCACAGTATCTTTGGTGGGTTGGAAGTTATGATGCTTGAGTGCTAAACCATCTGCTCAGCCTTACTCGCCGTGGGCTCAGCTAGAGAAGCATCTGCAGTACTTGGGCCCAAATCTGTGTCGTCTGCTTCATTGATGTAACACAGTTTTCTGGATGCCTTCGACTACGAGAAGGCTTCCAGCTGCTGCGGCGTTATTGATTCTCCCCTTTGCGCAGGACGAAGCCGAACTCGGATGGACCCAACAGCTGCTGCCGGTGTCTTTCCCCCGGTTGCGTGGGAACACAAACGCAGTCCTCCCTCACGCCGTGTTCCTCCTCCTCGTCAGTGAATGACTGAGTGACGGCATTCAACCTGTTGTGCTCATCCTGGTGGGCGTGTTCCGCACATGGATGTGTTATTGCATTCAATCTTTCAAACTCGTCCTGCTCTGTATATGCTGCCATCTTGGCAATGAAAAGCTCAAGGGTCGGCACAATGAGCGGTGGCGCAACTTCGAGTACTGCGAGTACATTTTTGCCGAAGCCTCTGACGCTTGTTGCTCGGAGATGATGAAAGCAAACGCAACTACGTTGGAACTGCTGGTTGCGTAGACCGAGACCCAGAGCCAGGAGCCGCAGATATTCGCTCAGCTCTCCGTGCTCCTGGGCCAGAAGCGCAACCACTGGGATGGCTTCAATATCGTCGGCATTGCTCACTTCCGCTATCATTACGCTGTTCTGGAGGCGCGCAAGTGCTGTAACATGGACCAGCGTGATGCCTGCGCCGCTATTAAAAATGCAAGAGGTCCTGACCTCGGCAGCCGCAAGGACAGGAGCTCCAGGTGTTTTGCATGAAAACAGCCGCGTTGAAGGTTTATGCGGCGTGGATGATGACCTCGCAGGCTGTCTTGTCGAAGGTGTGGGTGAGCTGCAGAGCAGTGCCACGAATACTGGAGTTTTGGCACCCAGCGAAGGGCGACCTTGCGTCGGCGGCGGCGAACGGCAACCAACGACGTCATTTCGGCACCCGGGCGCGAACAAGGTCTCAACAAGCTGCGGATTGCTTGAAGTTGCTGCGTTCCAAGCCTTGCACTCGGCCCGTTGTAAGGACCGCAAGACTTGTCTCCAAGGCCCTGGTTGATCCGACAGCTCCTGAATGTCAGGCATGCTGGTCCGAGCTTCAGCACTTTGGCAACGCGCTGACGCAGATCGATGTTGCTGCCGAGGAAGGTGCAACTTGGCCTTCCTGATAAGCATGATCAATAGCGGCAGGTGCAGGTCGCTGTCACTAGAGGAGGCCTCGACGAACACAGCGGTAAAGATTCCGCTAGATCACAGCGCTTATTTAGCAGGCTCTTAATGCGCGAACGTGTGTCGTTCTCGTTGCCAAGAAAGGCGCCATTCAGCCGTCTTGACAAGCCCGATCCAAAGATGCAGTTGATGGCCGTCGTCACTTGCGGTTGCTTCGGTGTTTGTGGCGAAATGGTTTCTTGTAGTTAGTTGTGGCTGCGTAAGCTGGTGGGTGATGCGCTGACGGTGTCGCCGCCGGCGAGATCGCCTAGAGGGATTCGTGCTTTTCTAGACCGACTGTGCAGAACGGCGGTTCAGTGAACGATCTACAATTCCATGAGGACACGCGGCAGCACTTCTTTCTCCTCGCGGTACGCCACGCGACAAATGTGCGAATACGAGCCACAGAAAGGCTGCGTTCACACTTGGTCTCGTAGCAGGCGGAAGCGGAAAAAACTTGACAAAATCCGCCCGCCTAGGCGGAGAAACGGGCGGAAAACCAGGCGGTGAAAAAATCGGTCTCGGAGCGATTTTTCGCCAAAGCGAAGCGGAAAGACGTTCCGCTTTACCGGAAGCTGCAATTGCATGTAAACATCGGTGGTAAAATTTAGCATTTTCCATTGCTCATTGTCTATATTTAGGAAAAGGAACTACCTAAGACTATTGAAACTACGTCTGCTTTATCTTCCATGGTAGACTAAAGTTGAAAGACGACACGCGCAGTTGTGCGAAATTATAACTGATGGGTAAATGAATGAACGTATGTCTTGAAATAATGTGCTGAACAGCGCCACTAGGCGGACAAACGTACGCAAACTAGATGGATGTGGGCGAAAGCGCCAGTGCTTTCAGCTGCAGTGGCGAAACAAATGTGAACATCTTGCACATGCGCGGAAAAGACTTTCCGGCCGCTTTGGCTTTTCTGCCCGCTTGCCGTTTCCCAAGTAAGTCTGAACGTAGCCTAAGACTCCATCATCATCATCATCATCGTCATCATCATCAGGTGTGCAAATTCCTTCGTCATTTTTTTGCATGTATTTGTCTGTCTTGCATAAGTATTTTACTTTCGCAATTCTTCATTTGTTTTTTCGCATCTGAGAGAAGGTTTCTACCTATATATGATGACAAGGAAACAAACAAGCTAACAACCATAACGTTCATGTGGTATGTCTGAAGGGAACCCTAATGCATGTTGTAGCGACGTCCGTGAGACAGTCATAGGTCAGGGTGCGTCATTGAAGTTGACGCTACAATAACAGCATACGAAGAAATTGCTGTGTTTGTTTTATACGATTGGTTTTCACTTGATGGCGAGTTTTTTCATCAATTCAGATAGCGTGAACAATCAGCGGGTAAGATAGGTATTCGCGTAGTATTGAGCTAGCTGTCCCTGTTAGAGCTCCATCATTGGTGCCTATCTGTCAGTTCCCTCTTTGCCGCGTGAGCAGTTGGGTGCAGTAGGAAATTGTGGCAAACCATTGTAGATATTGTTTTGGTATGGTCGGTTCAAGTATCAGTTATTATCTGCTGTCATAGTTTTTTCTCTTTTCCTTTTTGTGGGTGATTATCTTCCTCCCGATTATCGCTGTCATCAGTATATCTCTCGGTGCAATGCACGCCTACTTTACTAAGTGCGATATTATTTTACTTTTCTCGCGTATTCTATAGCGAAGCAGTCTCGTCTGATCAGTTGCAAGAAAGTCGCGAATATTGTTGTACACATCGAAGGTACTACGCACCATTGTTGCTTAGTGGCTTCGTCGTTATGCTACTAAGCACGAGGTCACGGGAAGAAATCACGGCCGCGGTGGCGGCCGCATTTCTATGGGCGCCAAATGCAGAAACGCCCATGTACCCTGTATTCGGAGCATGTTAAAGAACCCGAAGTGGTCCAACTTATTCCGGAGTCCCCATTACGGCGTGCCTCATATTCTGGTCCTGGTTTTGGCAACTAAATCCCCAGAATTAAAATAAATATGCATGCGAACGCCAGCGCTTACTCTGGAATGTACAGTGAACGATGCATTCGTGATTTTCACGAAACGGACGCTGTACTCTATCAGGTACGCGCGCGAGCGAATTCCGAAACCACAGCGTCTGCTGCGTAGATCAGTTGCTTGCCAAGCCTTCTTTTGATGTCGCCAGAGTTGCAGTTGAAAAACAAATTTCGAGAGCATTGCTGCGTGCCGTTCTGCACACCCAGAAGATGGAAGAGTCGTGAGGGATCATTCTATCGTTTCCCTATTGACAGTGCAGCAAAGAGCAAACCAAACAGCTATGGACCCAGAAACTGTGGATGGGCAAGTCCATAGCGGCTGTCACGGTTGTATGCGTGCGGCGGTTTTCAGACAGATGATTCTTTTCTTTTTCGGCAAGTAAGAGAGCCTACAAGATTTCTTGCTTTTCATCAAGGGCGAACAGCTTTAGCTAAATTGATGTGCAGCTAAGGCTCCTAATTATTTTCCTTTGTACAGTCGCCTACGTTGCTCCGGTTAAAAATATGCAATCGTTCTGCCTTTCCACGTGAAGCACAAGTAGACACAGCTGTCGCTACTTTGGAACGATTAGTGACCTTTACTGGGATCAGCCGTGGTATTCCGCATTAATCTCGCTGCGCTATTACCGAGAACGGGAGTTGTGCAGAATGTTTAGGCAATAAAAGATTTTAGATTATACGAAAGCCATACCATGAGTATATAGCATACTTCCTTTATAACATTTTCCACTACGTTTTCCAAGTTCTTGGTCACATTGTCCGCAAACATTGGCAAGCGGATGCGTTGTGCAGACGATCGCTGAGCCAGCATGGCTAGGTACCGTCGCCTCGGACGAAGTGAACTATACACAGGCGACTAATATGCGCTTTCAAAATGATTTCACGGTTATTTCTAGCAGACAACAGGATCACGCTGCAGAAATACTTTGCTTCACAGATAGTTGCGTCAATTCTGCGTTTTACGTACAACCAAGTGTGTTCATTTGCGGACAGTTGGTACACGATAAGGTACCTGGGAAGCGGCGTTCAATCTGAACCGGCAATATCTCCGTGTTGTTCTCATCAGTGTAGGACATATGAGGAATGCCGCATTTATATGGTACATCTCTGGCATTTACAGCGCCGGGTAGGTCACTTGCACTTTATTTATTTATTTATATCATGTACCCTCAGGGTCATTGGCATTGGAGAGGGGAGTGGTTACAGGCATACAAAACAAGAAAAAATAGGAAATGGGATACAAGGAATAGGAGTATTGCAAGAAAAAGTTAACAGGTGTGTGTACTCATACAATATTAGCTGAGGCGTTCTTGAAAAGCTGGTAATCTTTGATCGTGGCTGTCAGTGCGGGAATAGTCTCCCGGATCGAGCCTGTTTTTATTGCACCGTCACCGGACCCACTCGACTCTGCATGCGAGAAATCGACCCAGGAGACACGCGAAACTGGTGTGAAGCCAAGGAAATCTGCGTTTGTAGGTGAATATTTATTGAAATAAGGGAAGGTAGGTAGAGCTGATTGTTTCATTGCACTGTTATCTACAGAATAAAGTCAGTTATTGGCATATTGTTAGGACCAGTACACAGGTAGGTACATGTGGCTACATAAGCTGATTTGTCGACTTCTCGATTGTTTCGTTGGCTGCTGAATGAGAAACACTGTGACACACACCAAACACGTCACAATCACGACATGTCTTGGCCAATCAGCTGGGTTTAGGCTACAGAAGCCATTTCCAACAAACGACCATGAAAAGTGGCTGGAGCAATCGCTTGAAACTTTTCCGACGCTATTTGCGACCGCATCGAAGGTGCTACGATTTCTTGACGGACTGGACTGCACCGTCGGCCCCCGTCTTCGTTTCACAGTCACAGCGGCACCGTGCACGAACAGAAGTCCACGTAGGCTGCATTAAGCCATTCTATGGGCGCTAAGGAAATTCAGATTCGTAGTTCTTATTTCTTACACGCCTTGTTGTTTAATTTTTGCCCGTACCTGCTTCCTTTACATGTTTGGCGGTGATGGGGCGCAATTACGCAAAGTTATTCCACTCTGACTTTGTTTCAATCTCTGGACTTCAAATTTATGTAACCGCCGATACAAGCAAAGGCAGAGACCCGCAAAGTTGTTTCAACAGCCTCACCACTTTGTATGGATCTATCAGAAACAAACATTCAATGTGTACCTGGGTCCATGTCTCTACGTCTACTCCTAGATGTCACTAGACGTTGGCGCGATGCGGGTAGACTGCTGTCACAAAATAACTTTGGAGGGTTAATCACCCGGAAGCGTCAGGGGCTACTAAAAATGGGGAAAAAAGTAAAGAAAATATAAATTAACCGAGCGAGAAACGATGACTATTTTACTGACGGCGATAAAAAAGGCATGCCAATCACGTCATTACGATAGCTGCGGTACCATGACAACACCAGAGCAGGGACACGACTATTGGTAAGACGACAACAATGATGACGTCGTACACCGGCGACAGCATGATTGTTTCCACGTCATTGACTGCGAGGTCACATCCCCGTTGCAGACACTGAGTGCAGATTTCCGACGACTTCTTCCTTTGCCAAGAATTTTATGAGAATTATTGACAAGATGATGATGCCTGCAAGAGACGCCACAAAATTTGCACACAATAATCTTAGCAGCACTCGTCTATGAAAAACTTGGATACCTCTCTTATTGCGAAGTGTAAATGGCCTGTAGAAATTTAATGGCCACTGCTTAGTGGTGTTCGTTTTCAGTGCGGAGCCTTCGGATGCTTTCCAAGTCAAATTAGTATATATATTTTGTCCCGGATGAATACTTATTTTACTCAAATTTTTATTACCATTTCCTCCTTTCTTTTATGGCTTCACCAACGCGTGTAAGTTTGATTGTGTCATATGCTGTAAAGCTTCACAAGAAAAGCAATAAGCTATACGAGATTATCAGAGCAAGATTACTCCCAAAAGACTACAGACCTGTGCAACGTTGCAGCCCAGTTTACAGCAAACTGTTTATTTTGAGCTATTGCTAATAAAAAAAAAGTTTAGTACCATATAAGTAAACCTTCCATGTTAAACGTTGTCTGTGAATATATTTAAGTAAGAGTAAACCTCCTACTTTAAGAAATTCATGCTAAATTCTGGAAGTAGTAACTCCTTGTCACAAAGTTCACTTTGGGCAGTTAGTAACGACGTCGATTTTCGCCGTTACAACCCAATGGACGTGGTGCATACCACTGGTACAGCTGTAAATGCACTAACATTTACGAACGATAGATAGTGATTGCACCGGCATATCGTGGCATTTGCTACCGAACTATGTTAGTGGAGTCATTTTTGTTTATAAGCAGTGCATCTATTGCCAAGAAATAATGAGATCGCGTCTCTTCTAAACGTGCTTATTACCAACACCTATACGAAAAAAAAAGAAAGAATGCAGACACAGAAGATCGTATTGTCACACAGTTTAGTTATATTTATAACACCATGAAATAAGGGCCCCTAGGTTCGCGACAGAAACATCAGTTTGCGTGTAATAAAGACAGCACTACCGACTACAGACTGAAAGAACCCCGAATACACGCAACATTCCCGCGCGACTGGCCGTTAGAGGTACGGTGTTCGCGGGCTTATTTCACCCTAGTAAAAACAATTTTATGTAGCACGTATTAAGAAACAGAAAGCTGCGTCGGGAGTTTTTCATGCAGCTCTACAATTTTCTCATTGACACTTCTAATCTAACTATAATATTTAAGAAGTTGATTAAGTTATTAGGACTAATTATGTAATTAGGCGGAATTCAAAATATTAAGCTGAGTATCGACAAACGACGGCAAACATTATTTTGGGTCTGTCCCACTACATTGCATTTGTATACTTTTATATCTTGGTGCATGATAGTTGTGACAGCCTGTAGTGTCATTATGGTAGACACTCCTGAGGCCTGTTTCCTGAGCATATGCATCTATTTTTCCATATTATTATGATGATAATGATGTGGATGATCATGATGAACCTTCAAAATACGGCATGGGACCACAAGGGGGCAGAGCTAAGAATAGGGTGATTGCAAGCACGGATAATTTCAGTATCGAATGACGAACTAGAAAAACTGTAACTTGGTACGAACAGCTAGATGGCTTGTTGATTACAGTTATAGTAGTCAATTTCTTCTTCTTCTTCATTTATTATTATTTTTATTGGCATGGAGATATTCCTAAACAGCTTGGAAATATTCCCTTCGTTGCTCGAAAGTGATCGTGTGGTGCTTGTGCGCATCGCGATGCACGAATACAGTGTCAACCATAAGTAACGGTGTCGTCGTTACTTGGGTTAACGCGGTCAGCATACAAAGACAACCCCTAGATTGCGCAAGAAAACCTACTGCTTTAATAACATCAAATACACCAAATGAAGCATAACATTCAATATCATTCGCCGCGAGTGCACTAAGATATCACTGGTCATGGTGAATTATTGCCAATAAATTGAGAAAATGTTTATGACCAAGAAGTCGGTCCACCCGTCCCATCGTCGTCAATGTATGCGGGACGTTGCATATCTTCCCTCCGTCGTCTATTCCAACCGCGTGCTATTGACGTCACTGCACGAGCGCGCACTGAGGGAACCCCAAGCAGCGTTGGGCCCACGCAACGACGATGGTACGACTGCAACGCCGAGGCAGGGCGGAAGATAATACCAGAGCATGGAAGGATCACCAGCCAGATCAAGGACAAACAGACCGTCGTTCGCTGCGGCGTGCAGCTTGATCAATTCAGCCTCAGCATCTCTCTCCCTACAGGGAAGTACTGGTAACGTGTCACAAGTGGGTTTCTTGAGACTCATTACCTTAATCGGTGGCTTGCCCGATGTTTTTCCGACGATTACGACAACACCGCCAGACGTCGCGCACTCTTCGTAGGCATTCACACCATTCATATTGAGAAGGGACGGCGAGCGCGGGGCTATGACAATGCTCGCGTCGCCATCATCTTCTTCAGGACCAGTCTCGTGAATAAAGCCGGGGAAAGGTGTCGGAGTCTTGTCGGTTGTAGTTGGCGATAGCGTCATCTGGTCGTTGTCGTTACCCTCTTGCACTACTGAATCTCTCTTCTTCCTGTACTTCAACGAGCCATGGACTTTTTGGGGTGGAGAATCATCCTTCTGGGTCGGTGCACAACACTCCTCATTGTCATCATTGCTTCCATTGTAGTAGCTGCACGGCTGGGGTATTTCGCATAGGTCGAAGCTAAGCTCGGGCGGTCCTGACAGGAGGCGCCGGTGTCTTTCCTCGAGTTGCGTGCGAGTTGACATGGAGCCTTCTGCCCCGTCGTCTTCCACCACTTCGTCTTTGAGGGACTGCGTGACTGCGTTAAGCCTGTCCTGTTCATCCTTGTTGACGTCTGCTGCATATGGCAGTATTACTGCACTCATCGTTTTCTCTTCATCCTTCTCCGTGTGTCTTGCCATCCTGGCGAGGAAAAGTTCGACGCTGTGCTTAACGAGTGGAAGCGCAAGTTTGACTGTGACCAAGACCTTATTGCCGATACTTCTGCGGCGGTTCGCTAGGAGGCAGTGGCCGCATATATAGCTGCGTTGGAGCCGCTGGTGAAGCAGGTCGATAACCAGGCCCAGTAGTAAATGCGTGCCCAGCTGGTGGCCCTCCTGCGGCAAAAGAGCAATCACTAGGAGGGCCGCAGTAGCGTTGCCATCCCCCACTCGCGAAAACCATATGTCATCCTCTAGCCAAGCAACTGAAGGAGCACGGACTAGTGCGGCGCACAAGCAGATGTTGTCAAAACTGTAAGGGATCCTTGTGTCAGCACTAGGAAAAGGAAATGGTCGAGGCGTGACGCAGGAAATGATCCGGTCTAGCGGCTTATTGTGAGAGGACCTTCCAGGTTTGCTTGGCGTCAGGAACAGTGAGCTGTACAGCGGCTCCAGCAATCCGGAAGCCTTCGCAGCCAACGAAAGGTCACCGTGAGCTGGGGTCAGCGAGCGGTAACCAGTCACATCAATGCGGCATAAGGACATGGAGAAGCGCGCAACACGCTGTTTGTTGCTCGAAATCGCTGCGGACGAAGATCTGCACACAGGGAGTTTTGAGGGCTGCAGCACATGACCCGATTGCTTGGTGCTTTCCAGTAGTTCCGGAGTGTCCAGCTTACTTATCTGTGCGTCAGCACCTTGGTGATGCGCTGACGCCGAACGTTGTTGCTGCCGAGGGAGGCGCCGCTCAGCCGTCGTGAGGAGCAGGATCCACAGATGCAGCATCTGGTCGTCGTCACAAGCAGTGGCCTCGGTGTACGTAGCGAAAAGGATTCCTGAAGCTAATTGCTCTGCGCGAGCCCGTTGGTGATCAGCTGACGTAGGTCGTCGTCGCTGCCGAGAACGCCGAGGCGGTCCTTCTCGATCGCTCTTTCCGGGTGGGTTGGGGCCGAGCACCGAAGCCCCGGACTGTCGCGGCGTGTCACGAAAACCCGCCGAACGTAGTAGTTCTTCGTGCAACTGTGAAGCGCCTTCGGCTACGCCATCACATGTTATTCTTCGTCGAAGTTCAGGCACTGCGGATCCCCTGGCCATCGTGATACAGACCGCTGCCTGTATTGATCGCGTGCGACCCAATTTCACTTGAACCAGTGCGACTTGCTTGCCCGACTGGGACGTTGCTGACGCTGGAAGACGGCGACCTAGGCTTCTTTCTCGCTATCTTACCTGACCGTGCGTGAACTGACGAGGAAACACTTCTTTCTCATCGCGCAGCGCCGCGTGCTCGGCTGTGAAAAAGTAAAGGCAATGAAGAGGCTTCCAAAATTGCTTGCTCTGTTATACGTATATTTCCTTATGGGTGTATTTATTTACACGCGATGATTAAAATGTTTGCAGCTGCATGCGACTACAGAAAAATAACATGAACACTAACACCCAAATTACCTAATGAACAAAATACCATATAGGATCTCTGGTGCGATGCTAGACACATGTGCTGCATGAAGAATTGCTAACGGGGTACCGTGCCCACGCGAGATATTGTGTATAGAGGAATCGCAAGGGCACGGTGATGTAGCGATGTTCGCCAGGTAATAGTAAACCAGCGCGAAGTTAAAAGAAGGTAATTGAGGCTGAAACCACAAAAACAACATAGAAATGAAATGGCCGGATCTCTGGGTGCTTCGTTGCAAATGACATTCCAGCGCGTAAGCGTGATTGTGCTTCTTCGTTGCCCGTCGTAACAACATACGTTTTTAACTGACCGTCGCTTTCGGCCAATCCGCTCTATATCACGCGTTGAGACGCTACACAGAACTGTGCTGATTTTGGCAGTTTTTAGGGGCCCGTCTCCGAAGTGTGGGAGCGAAGCGCAGAGTGCTTGACTGGGAAACGAGGAGGAAGCCAAGTTCACGTACCACCACACTCTCTTAAATACCTGGGAATCGCGTATGATGGGAAACTACACTGGAAAACACACTGATAATGTCGCGTCTAATGCAACTCGTGCCGTGGGATGATTGCATAAGATAAGCAACCGACTGTATGGGTTGCGAAGACATTACATTATTTACGATATATAAAATGTATGTCTCACCCATCATGGAATTTGGCCGTCTTGTTTTCCGGTAGCTCAGCTAATAAAATGCAGCCTCTGGTTTTATCACAAAGGTAAGCTCCGTTCTGTATAATGAAGCGCGAATACCCTGTTTAAAAAGTATATTCAGGATCCTCACAGTCCAAATTTACCTAAAAATGTACGATTCTCTTCAAAGAAAATCAACGAATGTTTTCATTAATGAACCAAGTTCATTTTTTAAATATCATTGGCCGCGAGTACGCACACCTCAGATTGTATTTGTACAGGCGCAGCTAAATGCATTGAAAGTACAAATTCAACGTATTCAACCAACAGGTCAATCTAAGATAAGGCTCCAGATAGAATTTGGCGATATATTCTCCCCAAATACTAAACTAATGCCAAACCAATATTTAAAGGGACAATTACTAGTTTACCTTTCTCACCCGGGAACAGGCAATATAATAGCCACTGATGTTTCACTATCTGAGGAGAAGGCTGGCGTAGGCATTTTCTCTCGTGCTATCTGTTGGTACTTTTCTATACGCCTTCCAGATTACACGCCTATTTTCATACCAGAATTATTAGCTATTGTTTTAGCACAGCGGGAACTTCCCGCTAATCAATCGTGAGCTGTCGTGGTTACAGATTCTCTAGCGGTATGTTTGTCGCTTTCCACTGCAACGAATACAGCTGTCTTAAGTATGTTTCAAAATTTAGTCCCCACAACTTTACAAAAGTGGCAGTTGTATAAGCCAGAACCTTTTTAAATGGACATTTGATTCATGCATTACCGGATACAACTTCCGTCACTGCATCGAGATACAGAAAATTATTGTAAATTATCGTATTAAGTAAATAACTTTCAGCATCTCAATTTTTGCTGGAATAAACAGTGGTATCCTTCTCGGCAATTGGAAGTTACACACAACACTACGCTGTAGCATTCCGCAATTGAATTTTTATTTACATGGTGCTGGTCTGACGATGTCCCCTACCCCTCTAAGGAAATTTAATCAGTAGGGCACTCCTTTTTATCGTGTAGATGATATTCACACCAGAGAAAGATATTGCTCGAAGCTCCACTCTTCAAAGTTGGATTACGGTTAACTATACTAGCATTATTATCAGTTGGGGCCTCAACACAGGCTGTAGTCATAGAAACGTTTCTTCCCCAGTATTTGAGTGAAACAACACGATTGCCCTGCTAATTGTTGTATCTTTATTCTAGATATCATATCTGCATTCATTTCACCTGAATTGGCTTCTCTAAATTCTTTATATGACATTAATTTCTCCTTGACTGTACCCTCTTTTAGAATTCACCGTCTGACTGCTCACTCGCACACTAGTCTAGTTGTTGCATCATCTCCTTATTTTGTATTTCTTTTACTTTGGGTTTATCGTCTTCAAATAAGAATTTCGTTTAGCTGGCTCCTGGCACCCGATTCTTAGCCTATCCCCCTCAGTGGGTGCAAACCATGAAGGAGGTTCAATATCATCATTATCACTTGCGCTGTATGGGTGCAGATCCTCGGGATATACTGGCACGTACTCCGCTATACGGGCTCGGTAGCGGAGTCAGAGCATTGTTATAGTTTCGGCTGACAGAGTAAGCGTCGTATGCATGTACACTGCCGTTCCTGTTGAGCTTAATACCCTATAAGTAAACTTCCTATTTTAAAACGTTGATGATGATGATGATGATGGTGATGATGATGATCAATCAATCAATCAGTGTTTTATTTTCATTCAGTCAATAATACCGAACGAAGGACTGTGACAAAAAGCTGTCTTTCAGAACCTATTGACTAGGCCACAGCCCCATGGGAAAATTTCGGAGCGGTAACAGCACTACCGAAAAATAAATCAAAAATTGAAACTTAACAGACAGCGTAGTTGTATAGGGCACACACTAAGTAAAGGAAATTCTAAGGTAATACAGATGGCAGTTTTTACAGTCGTAAAAAAATAAATACAAAACAGTTTCTTGGAAAAAATGAATATCTGAAATGCTATCAAATTACAAATGTCTGGAATAAATACACTGAATGTACAGGAAAAAACAATATAGAAATCAATTTGTTACAAATAGTTACATACAACCAGATGAAACAATTCGATACGGTTATCGATTTGACAAACGAGACAAAGTTTGTAGTATAACCAGTGTTAAGTACTAGAAATATCAGAGCTATACATCACTGTGTATAACTTGCGGATATCCTGATATAAACAATCAAATAAGTCAAAATTGTTAAGGTCATAATGATTGAGGAGTGACGGAAGAGTGTAAGACAAGCGCTCTTTACCGGAGTTTAATCGTACTGTGTCTACTTCCCAATTTTCTCCATCACGCGTGGGATAATTTAAATGCCTAATTCTTAAATTACCCAGAACACGCAAATTTGTTATGGTCTTGCAAGTTTCCAATTTGAATTTTCTGCTTAACGTATAATTGTATGTCTGGTGTATTTTAACTATTCCTGAAGTGCAGAATAAAACATTAGTAGATGCCGCAGAAGGTGCATTGAAAATATGCCTAATACATTTTTTCTGAACCAAGTATATTTGATTTAGATTTGTGACCGTCGTTGTACTCCATACTAGTTGGCAATAATTTAAACGAGAGCTAAACAGCGAATGATAGAGTAGGAGCTTGATTCCTTTTCGAAGTAAGTATCGAAGCCGATCAATTACACCGGTCACCTGAGGTAATTTTTGCAGAACATGTCTTACGTGGTAATCCCAACTCATATTCGCGGAAAAAAATATGCCCAGACATTTAAAATCGTCAACTATTTGAATAGTGTGAGTACTCAGTACTATGTCTTCATGAGGTGGAATAATTTTATTTCTTGGTCGGAATATAACAGGTTTTGTTTTGTTTTCGTTAATACGCATAGCATTTGCCGCTGACCTTATCTCTAGCGTTTTCATTGTGTGATTACAAGTTCTGATAAGCTCATGAATATCATGCCCTGAAAAAAGTATGCTGGTATCATCAGCCTATATTATGTATTTCGCCTCGCAATTAATATTTACAATGTCATTAAGATAGAAATTAAATAATAGTGGGCCTAGAATACTGCCCTCTGGCACTCCACACAACAAAGGTTTCACTTCGGAAATAGAGTCGCCTATCTCAACGACCTGGTGTCTGTTCGATAAATAAGAGTCAATAAGCGTTAGGGCTTGTCCACGAATACCATAGCAATGCAATTTCTTGAACAATATTTTATGATTTACTAAATCATAGGCCTTTGAAAAATCAATAAAGATACCGAGAACGAGCGCGTTATTTTCAAATTGTTTAAGAATATACTCTTTTTGCTCCAGGAGCGCCAGTTCAACTGATTTATTGAGGATGATGAAACCTCCTACTTTAAGACATTCATGCTAAATTCGGGAGCTAGTAACTGCTTGACACAAAGTTCACTTAGGGCATTTATCAATGGCGCCGATTGTTGCCTTTACATCCAAAGGGACGTGGTGCGTACCACTGGCACAGCTGTAAATGCACCAGCATTTACGAACGATAGATAGTAATTGCACCGGTATTTCGTGGCATTTGCTACCGAACTATGTTAGTGGAGTCTTTTTTTGCTTACAAGCGGCGCTTCTATTGCCGAGAAATAATCCGATGGCGTCTCTTCAAAAATTGTTTATTAGAAGCAGGTATACGAAAAAAAAAGAAGAGAGAATGCAGACACAGAAGATCGTATTGTGAATCAGTTTAGTTATATTGATAACACCATCCAATAAGGGCCCATAGTTTCACGACAGAAACATTAGGTTCCGTGTAATAAAGACTGCACTACCGGCTACAGATTGAAAGAATCCCGAATACACGCAAAATTCCCGCGCGACTGGCCACTCGAGGTACTGTATTCGCGGGCTTATTTCACGCTAGTAAAAAAGCACGTATTAAGCAGCAGAAAGCTGTGTCGGGAGCTTTTCATGCAGCTCTACAATTATCTCATTGACACTTTTCAATTTAACTAAGATATTTGAGAAGTTGATGAAATAATTAAGACAAATTGTGTAATTAAGCGGAATGCAAAAAAATAATCTGTGTACCTACAAGCGACGGCACACAACATTACCTTGGGTCTGTCCAGCTAAATTTCATTTGCATATTTTTTAAATTTTGGTGCATGATAGTTGGCACACCCAGTAGTGTTATTATGGTAGACACTCTTGAGGCCTGTCTCCTAAGCACGCGAACCTATTTTTCCTGATAATGATGATGATAATGATGTGGATGATCATCATGGTCCTTCAACATATGACATGTGCCCACACGGGGGCAGAGCCAAGAATAGAGTCATTGCAAGCAAGGATAATTTCAGCATCGAATGACGAACTAGAAAAGTTATAACTTGGTACGAACAACTTCTGTGTAATTTAGAATTTAGATGAGATGGTTTATTGGTTGCATTTCTAATAATCACTTTTTTCTTCTTCTTTTATTGTTATATTTATTGGCATGGAGATATTCCTAAACGGCTTGGAAATATTCCATTCGTTGCTCGAAAGTGTTCGTGCGGTGCTTACACGCATCGCGAAACACGAATACACTGTAAACCAAAAGTAAAGGTGTCGTCGTTACTTCGATTAACGCGGTCAGCATACAAAGACAACTCCACAATTGCGCGTCAAATCCTGTTTCTTTAATTCGATCAAATGCGTCAAATGAAGCGCTATATTCCAGATAATATGCCGTGAGTGCACTAACATATCAAAGGTCATAGCGAATTATTGCCAATAAACTGAGAAAATGTTTATGACCAAGAAGTATGGTCCGCCCGTCCCATCGTCGTCAATGTATGCCGGACGTTGCAAACCTGCACTGCGTCGGCTCTTCCAGTGGCATGCTCCTCCGGTCCCTGCACGAGCGAGCACGTTGATGGCAAGACTACAACGCCGACTACAAGACTACAACAAGGAATGGACTTTCAGGGGCGGAGAATCATCCTTCTGGGTCGGTGCACAGAACTCCTCGTCGTCATCGCTGCCGCCGTTGTAGTCGTGGCATGAACGGGGCACTTCGCATAGGTAGAAAAGCTCGGGCGGACCTTGTAGGAGGCGCAGGTGCCTTTCCTCCTGTTGCGTGCCAGCACACATGGAGGCTTCCGTCCCACCGGATTCCTCCGCTTCGTTGTTGTGGGACGGCGTGCCTGCATTCGGCCTGTCGCGTTTATCCTTGTATACGGCTGCTGCATATGGCTGTGTTACTGCACTCAACGTTTTTTCTTCATCCTGCTTGATGTGTCTTGCCACCGTGCCAAGGAAAAATTCGACGCCTTGCATAACGACGGCTAGCGCAAGTTCGACTGCGGCCCGGACCTTATCGCCTAGACCTCTGCGGTGGTTTTCTTGGAGGCATTGAAGGCAAATATAGCTGCGTTTGAGCCGCTGGTTAATCAGGTCGAGACGCAGAGCCAGCAGTAAATGTTCACCCAGCTGGTCGCCCTCCTGCACCAGAAGTGCAATCACCGGCAGGACCCCAACAGAGTCGCAATTCTTCATCTGCACAGCGCGCACGTCATCCTGTAGGCATGCAACTGAGGCAACACGGACTAGCATGACGCTCACGAAGCTCTTGTCAAAGAGGCAACAGGTCCCAGTGAAAGCAATACGGAAGGCAAATGGACCATGTATGCTGCAGGACTCCAGTCGCGCTGGATACTTTGCGAATGACGACTTTCCAGGTAGTCGTGTCGTAAGCTCAGGCGAACGGCGCTTTAGTGCCACAAGTACTGGAGTTTCCGCGTTTAGCGCATGACCACCGCGCGTCGGCGGTGGCGATCGGCAATCAGTCACGAGAATTTGGCATCTGGATGTGGACAAGCACACATGTTTCGAGTGTCTGGAAGTCGTATTCCATGAAGGCCTGCGCACAGTCATTTGTGAGGGCTGCAGCGCATGACCCGATTGCTTGGTGCTTTCTAATAGATCCGGAGTTTCCAGCATACTGGTCCATGCCCCAGAACGTTGGTGAGCGTTGTTGCTGCCCTGGAAGGAGCCGCTCAGTCGTCGTGAGGAGCAGGATCCACAGATGCAGCAGCCGGTCGCCGTCACCGGCGCTGGCCTCGACGTACGCAGCGAACCGGATTTCTGGAACTAGTCGGAATGCATGATCTCGTTGGTGATGCGCTGACGTCGGTATTATTTGCCGAGAACGCCGAGCTAGTCCTCGAAGGCTCTTCCTGGGTGGGTTAGAGCACAGCGCCGAAGCTCCAAGCTCTCGCGGCTCGCCAGGAAGAGGCGTATGTTGTCGTTCCTCGTGCAACTGAGCAGTGGATCCAGCAACGCCAGCATATCTTGCTTTTCGTCGAGGTTCAGGCGCTGCACATCCGCTGGCCATAACGATGCTGACCTCGAGATCCACTTGTACTGATGGCTTGCGACGCAAGTGCGCTTGAATCCGTGAGACTTTCTTGTCCGTCTGGGATGGTTCCGGCCACTGGAAGATGGCGACTTAGGCTTCCTTTTCTTTGTCTTTTCTGAATGAGCGTCAACTGCCCGGGGACACGCGGAAACACTTCTTTCTCGTGGCGTAACGCCGCGTGTTCAGCTGTGAAGAATAGAAGAGAACAAACGGCTTGGAAAATTTCTTACGCTGTTATGTGTATTCTATTTTTAGAAATGGCGCACTGGTTTCTTCGAGACTGTTACAACTTGTTTACTCCATATGTATGAAAAGATGAGAAAAAGAAGTAACACCGTTAGTAGCTAAAAAACAAAAAATCCGCAGAACCCGTGTCACCATGAATGTCTACGTTAACGCGATTAGCAAGCAAGCAAAATAGCGGATAGACCGCATCCGCCGCTGAAACGCTTCATCTGTTAGGCGCGTACTGCAGTCGGGCTCATCTCTTGCGCTTCCGATGATGATGATTATGTTTATTGGCATCTCCTTTGAAACAGGGTGGACACAAATAGTCACCTAGCCTTCTTAATTTATTCACACTTTGTTACATATGTCGCCATCTAGTCTTTTGCCTGTCTGATCTCTATCTTTATTATTTAAAGCCTCTATCACTGTATGGTACTGTTACCTACAGTTGGGATGACTCCGGCTGTATCAATCTCTTGGCAGCTTTTTTCTCACCAGTACTGTGTACCGTTCTTGCTTATCTCGACGACCGACTAGTTAATCTTTCCGTCTGCTTCGAATGCAAACGCTTCTGGAAGGTGAGCACTGCATACAGGTCTCGCTGGATGAATATCTTGGCATTCCATTAGGGTGTGCCTAGTCACTTCCGGGCTAATATTGTAGACCACAAATGCCTCTTCCTATGACACAGATTTGCTCCGCTATAGTCTTTTCCTCAGCCAACCAGCTCGGCTTCAAAAAGCCAGCACCCGTCCTTTGAGTTATCATGCAGATGCCCATTCCCCCTCCCCCACCCGCCCTCATTCCTTTCTTGCCGTTTTTGTATATCGCCATGGTTTTTTCTTTGTTTCCATCCTTTCCATCCGATTTACGTTTTTTTCTTCTCTCACTTTCTTTTTTTATAACTTCCGGTTGTCTGTTTAATAGAAGTGCCTGTACTTAGTTCAAAATTATTTTTTACCTCTTCCTCCATTCCGTGTCCATGCTTTTCAGGCAGAGATATTTGTGTTTTTTCGCCGGCCATTTGTTCTCGTCCATGTTCCTAAGGCTTCCTTCAAAACATCTTTGTTCCGCTTCTCCGACTTCAAAATAAGCGCAAACCTTATTATCTTGCGCTGCATCATATTTTGGTCCCCGAAGCAGTCCGGCCCACCGACCTCAGGTTAATCTCCTACTCCTACAAGATTTCTGACTTAAAGCACAAGATTGCATTTCCTTACGTTAGCGCTAGCACATCCATATATTTACATCGCTTGGTTTTAGGTATGACTTGCTGCTGAATAGATACCACGTCATTAGTCGTCGCTTCATTAAATTTAACAATTCCCGATTCCTTGTGCTAAAATTAAGGCCTAGATACCTGTAACTTCATCGTCACCAGGCACGCATTCGCAAGTCTGTGTAAGTCCCTTGCATTGTCCACTAGTAGCACAGTGTTGTTCACTTTCATCAGGCCAGGGACCCTCTGTTGCACCCTTTGCCCTTTACGGATGTGAGATATAAATAAAATCCGATTCTGTGTTTTCCAGTCCTCAGTCTCGGCCCTTAACATAAAACGTGAATAACAATGATGAAACACGGCATCCTTTTGCTTCAGTCCTCGCTGAATTTCCACTAGTCCTGTGCATTACCAGATTTGCCTTACGATTTGTACGAGGTTGTCCCTATATACTTCCCTCATCAGTTCCCAGAAATCATTAATTCCCGTTGGTTGGGGAATATCTCAAAATAATTCCCTGTTTACGTTGTCGTAAGCTCCCTTAATATGTAAATATGCTGTCCATAAACGTCTATTATGAGCTGCCTAAATATCTAGATACTGCGTTAGTACAAATATTTTATCTTCTAAGCGTCACTTTGTCTGAATTCATTCTTTAGTTCCCCTTGTATATTATTTTTCTCCACCCATTTCAACAGCACTAAATATATGGCTTGCATTGCCGCTCTATATATCACTGACGTTACTGTAACAGGCCTGTACGAGCTCGTTTTATCCTTATCACATTTGCCCTTATAGATAAGGTAATACATATATGCTTTCACGCCGCATAATTTGATGTTTTTATTTCAATATGTCACTCTTTAGACTCAGCTGTGTGAATAGCTGTATAGGGATTTCACCTAGTCCTGCTGACGTATTGCCATGGAAATGTCCTTACGTTCTTTTTCAGTACAAGGCGCCTAGGTCAAATTCTGAGCTCTCACGCTTCTTTGTTGCTGGATCTGGTTGAGTCTGGACTGCGCTTTTTTTCTTTCGGAAGTCCTCACTAAGAACGTCACCCATGTACCGAAGCGCTCCGTCTCCTTCGACGATGTTGCCGTATTCATCGCTTATAGCCGTTTGCGAATTCTGGAAGGTGGACTCACCCTTCGCACATGCTGCGCTATTTAGCGTCGGGCCACCGCGAAGTCCGCGCGTAACCAAAAAGACACGCAGTGCGCCTGTGTGGGAAGACGCCGAGAAACATGCCATGTATGAGGTGTGGGACCTGTTTGGCATGGAGGTAACTTAGTACGAAGTGCGTTGTGCCGCCGCGGTCCTTTTTCGCGCTAGTACACTCTACTCGAGCTTCGACGACGACGACGACGACGACCACGATGTCGTTGTTCTTGTTGTTGATGATGATGATTATGACAATGATGATGATGATTCATTTGTATCTCCTTCGAAATAAGCCCATTACAAAGAGTAACCTAGCCAGCTCGAGGTAATCGGGCATTGCCGTCTTGCGTTTTGCCTATCTCTTCTTGATCATTTCTCTGTCTTAAGTGCTCTGTATCAATGTTGTAGGGTGACCTATGACCGTAACGAATCCGGTCCTATTAATGACTTCAATGCTGGCAACTTAGCGCTTCGATGATGTTGTTGATGATGATCTATGTACATCACCTTTGAAACGGAGCGGGGACGAATAGTCGCCTAACCTGCTAGAGCTTATCAGGTGTGACATACCTGCTTATCAGTCCAGCACGTTGTCTACCCCCCCTCTCTTTAATCTTTTCTACCTTCCTTAAAACGTCGGTATCAGGGTTGCACAACTCAAAATAAATGAGGGCTTACAGCAACATCTTTGGGAACCACACGAGCCGCAGTTTATAGGAAATGTTTCATGCTTCTGGAAAGACGTTCCGTTTGGTGTCGTTCGCCGTCTTCCTCAGCACAGGCAAACTCGCAGGGAACGGCCAGAGTAGAAATGATGCCGTCGGCGTCACACAATCACCGTCGTGTTGCTGCCGTTGTCGGGCTCATCACACACACAGAATCAGCTGCTCCTTTTACGCAATCGTGTTGGTCCGCCTGGTAGCACATTGTCGAGCGCCAAACGATTCTGAATAGCCAAAGCTTCAAGCTGCTTCGCAGAACATCGATTCTCAAAGTACGTGATCTCTGCATATTTTGATTTCTGTTTTTCTTTCTATTGTGGCAGCAGTTGACTTGTCTACTTCACATTGGTCTGTCTTTTTTTACCCCCATACTCTGATAGCGCGAGAATAGCTGAGAAAGTGAAGCCCTACGGAGGATTTGAAAGGCTAGGTCCGCCCTGCAGCACGACTTCATTTGATGTCATTTCCTTAAAGATCTCAGGACTCAATACTACATAAGGCGTTGGTAATATATATATATATATATATATATATATATATATATATATATATACATGTATATATATATAAATATATATATACTCTGACGAAGGCTGGTCCACCAGCCGAAAACGTTAAGTAAAAGAAGTCTCCCAAAAAGTTCGTCGTCTCTTTCCTGCGTATATATATATATATATATATATATATATATATATATATATATATATATATATATGTGTGTGTGTGTGTGTGTGTGTGTGTGTGTGTGTAAACTACGTATATAAAAATGCTGAAAGATATCTATAGCGGCTCCACAGCCACCGTAGTCCTCCATAAAGAAAGAAACAAAATCCCAATAAAGAAAGGCGTCAGGGAAGCAAATACGATCTCTCCAATGCTATTCACAGCGTGTTTACAGGAGGTATTCAGAGGCCTGTATTGGGAAGAACTGGGGATACGAGTTAATGGAGAATACCTTAGTAACTTGCGATTTTCTTATGATATTGCCGTGCTTAGTAAGTCAAGGGACCAACTGCGACGCATGCTCACTGACCTGGAGAGGGAAAGCAGAAGGGTGGGTCTAAAAATTAATCTGCAGAAAACGAAAGTAATGTTTAACAGTCTCGGAAGAGAGCAGCAGTTTACGAGAGGTAGCGAGGCACTGGAAGTGGCAAGGGAATACATCTAATTAGGACAGGTAGCGACTGCGGATCGGAATAATGAGACTGAAATAATCATAAGCATAAGAATGGCCTGGGGTGCCTATGGCAGGCATTCTCAGATCATGTAGAGCAGGTTACCATTATCCCTCAACACAAAAGTGTATAACAGCTGTTTCTTATCTGTACTCGCGTACGGGCAGAAACCTGGAGGCTTACGAAAAGGGTTCTACTTAAATTGAGGACGACGCAACGATCTATGGACTGAAGAATGATAGGTGCAACGTTAAGGGATAAGAGCAGATTGGGTGAGGGAACAAACGCGAGTTAATGATATCTTAGTTGAAATCAAGAAAAAGAAATGGGGGGGGGGAGCATCGGCAAGACATGTAATAAAGAGGGAAGATAATCGATGGTCATTTAGGGTTATGGACTGGATTCCAAGAGAAGGGAAGCGTAGCAGGGGGCGGCAGAAAGTTAGGTGGGCGGATGAGATTAAGAAGTTTGCAGGGACAACATGGCCACAATTAGTACATGACCGGGGTAGTTGGAGAAGTATGGAAGAGGCCTTTGCCCTCCTGTGGGCGTAACCAGGCTGATGATATATATATATATATATATATATATATATATATATATACCTCGTACGATATCGTGCTTAGAAGCCCAACAACCATAGCCACTAAGCAACCACGGCGGTGCGAGATCGATCTAGTGAAAGCTCACTCAGACGAGCGACCAAAAGTGATTCGTTATCGTTTGGAATGGCGCATCATTTTCATCGCCTCTCTAAACGGCCGGTGTCGGCGATGCTGAGGCGGAAAAGGAAAAACGTCGTCGCGCCTTCTGGACAGTGCAGGCTGCCTGTACGCAACGCAGACACTGCAACAGGGCTGCATTATACTTGCGAACATAGATAGCAACAGCACCGCCGCCGCCGTGCTGTGTGGAAATCGACACGCATGCGCGGCTCGCGCGTGGAGGGATAGAAAGTAACCAGATACGCGCAGTTCGTTTGGCTCCAAAAGTGATAAGTACAATCAGACGCACCATCACGTTCCGCTGAATCAGATGTTATGGAAGTTGAATCAAGGTATGCATGCTATGTGAATTCTGTGGCGTAACTTCGGCAAGCACAGTAAATCTGTCCTACGGGACTTTTTTAAGGTGCAGGCGATAAAAGGCTATTCTTCTGCAAAATTTGAGCAAGAACAGAGTAGGAGTAAGCACTAAATGAGTTTCTTTAAATAATATTGTTTCCGTGTTGCTGTAAAACATTTCAGCGGATCATGCTGCGCGAGCAGATTGCGGTACGTTTAATGTCAGGCTAGCTGTCGCTGTAGTACTGCTGCGCACTTCGTGAGCACTTTATTGCTCAGGAGGCACAAATCCGTAAGCACATAAGTGCTGTAGGACATTCCTTGAATATTGTCGCAGGTTCTACATCGAACAAACCTTGTCGTATCAGTTACGCGGAAGGCTCGACTGCTGCCGTCGTACGCAATGCATTATCGAATGCGCCCAAGCACTACCGATTTCTCCAGAATGTGTGATGATGGACGTATAAATGGCACCCGTACATAATCCGGGAATTGCATGTCGCCTTCGACGCCTGACGACCGCGCTTGTCCATGTCTTTGTGGTTTGAGTGTTTCTCGGCCCTATTTCGGCTAATGATGAGTTAGATAATTTTCAACTCAGGCTTTTTTGCAGTGCTTGCGCCTTCAATGTCACTGCAGCGTCACAGTATTCGGTTTCTTCGTTTTGCCATCGTTATTTTCCGGTCTTTAGTTTATGTGTGATTGTGTCAGATAATTTTGCAAAACAAAAATCATCGTTCTGCCTTAGCGCTGTTTGCCTCGATCTGGGTCTCCACGTTTATACTTCGAAAGGTCTTAGAAAGGTCTTTATACTTCGAAAGGCTACACAATCGAAAACACTTACTTCTACTAAATAAATAAATAAATAAATAAATAAATAAATAAATATAGTGTATGGCCGTTCATTCGAGGTCATCAGAGATCATCATGCATGGTGTTGGCTCTCATCTTTGAAGAATTCCTGAGGCCTCCTTGCCCGCTGGGCACATCGCCTTCAGGACTATGACATCCGCGTCGTGTACCGAAACGGACGCCAGCATGATGTCATGCTCTGCCTTGCCCGACGAGATTTTCCCTCCCTTAGCGTCTCAGTGCATCATTTCGTCCGCTCATATTGGCACCATCGCTTCCGAGCAGCGCAAGGAGCACTGTATTGCCTCCCTTATAGACTTTCTTGCCGGTTCGCTAACACAACCGACAACTCACACGGCGTCAAGCTCACCATTTCGCGAACTGTTCACGATGACCTGCTCCACCGAACAAATGATTCCTTAGACGGTCGCCAGTGGGTATTACTATTGTAATACCTCAAACTCTGCGTTCCGAAATCTGCCCATCCCTTCCACGCTGATTCACAGGGTGCACACTCACTAGCTGTCATACCTTGCCAACGCCTTCGACAGCGGTACTAGTGGCGAAATATGCACAGCTACGTTGGAAAGTTTGTTCACTCTAGCTCCGATTTCGAAGGACGCAAATCTTCACTCAATCAGTCGCCGGGTGGTCTGCAGCCTCTACACTGCCCGGCTCCGCCGTTTGGGTGGGTTGGACGTGTCGGCATCGCTTTGTACGGGCCCCTTCCCCTGATATCTGCCGGTAACCGCTGGGTCATCGTCACAGTGGACCATATCACGCGATATGCCGAAACCGTCACCCTCCCGCCGTAGCTTCAACGCGCGACGTTACCTCGTTCCTGCCTCGCCGTTGTATACTGCGTCACATTCCACCGCAGGAACTGCTCGGTGATCGAGAGCGTTTCGTCTTGGCCGAAGTCATTGATGCCGTGCTCGATCGGTGTCGCGTTGTTAATCGCACAACTACTGCGTACTTTTTAAAAATTGGAAATACTCCATTTTATATTTTAATTTGCGAGGTCGTATTCCACAAATACTTGGTATAAGCGACTCGATTCGAAAATTTTGCTATTCGAACACCACTTACTTATTTTCATTGTTTTGCCCGTATTCAGTGGGGTTGAGGGGTTATATTACGCGAAACGTCCCAGACCCCAAAAGTGACCATCGCCGATTTTCGTGGAAAACACTAGGATAGCTGGTTAGTGCAGTTGAATGAAGTTTCACCGAAGTAGTTTTATTGAAAAAAATTCCGTGGTGACGTAAGCGCTCTTCGAATTTTCCGTGAAGAAGCCAAAATTGGTCGGAGGTAAACTTTATTAATGAATTGTGAAACTAGGTACAATGATAAATAATATTTTGGAATATTCTACTCTCGTGTTTTTTATAGGACATCATAGGTTCAACACGGGGAACGCGGGAGATGGAACTTCAAGACGATGAGCAAAACGTGAACAAGCTGAATGCAGGAGCCAACGTTTCGAGAAGTGGGCTTGTCTTCTTCAAGGCCTTCAAAACCTTGTTCACGTTTTGCTCATCATACGTTAACACATTTATAAATTTTGCGCGTTAAATTGCCTCAGTAAAGAAGCAAAAAATTTTTGCGTTTTTAGAAACTTGTCACGCAATAATTCTGAACGTTTGAGCGACAGTCATCTTTACTACTTTTCCTCATTGCTATAGTTTATGCTAAAATAATATTTGACTAAAAAATCAACTAATTTTCATGAAAATAATTCCGAATTCGGCAGAAAGTAACTTTTCGACGGTGTTCAGACCTAAATTAACCATTAATGCCCTCCACCTAAATATACGCGAAATAGCTCATTATTTGCACATACACTTCTTCTTGTGATATAGAAATGTTATGTCGAGTAAACAATCCTTGACATGAAAAAAAAATTAAAAGCCCTCAACTAATCTCACCGGAAGACGCTCCCGAACTGTGCCTTCCCAACCAAACACTAACAGGCCACATTTGAATTGTTTGGCTGAAAACATCGCGTGAGACATGAACTAGAAGGAAGCAGAAAGGATGAGCGCTGACTGCGAACAATTGTTTTTTAGTGTGCATGTACGAATATCTTGCTTGAAAAGCAAGGGGAATTGGGCGAACAAATACAAAACGAACAAAAACATCATCATTAGTCAGGAAATCTGTACTACTTGTGTATACTATATATTCTGTATATATTCGAGCACGAACAATAAAAGCAATTGTTGGCAGTCAGAGCTCGTCCTGTCGTCTCCTTTCTTCTAGACCGTGTCTTTAGCGCTGTTTTGTACCATGGATGGATAACAACGAGCTCGACTTCAAACCCTCTTAAATTTAATTCTTGCCGTGCTTATAAACTCGCTATGCACAAAATGTGGGCGCATGCTTTTTATCCGTAGTAAATGGCAGTAAAGTAACCGCATACGGCCCCGCAACTGTTGACGGTACGAATGTTGACGGCCCCGCAACTACGTCTTACGATAACACATTAGTGCGATAAATGAAAACCATGACTGCTTCGAGCTCGTCGTCAGGTCCGGATAGTCATCCGACACAAGATATTGTGCGTAGCGCTGATACATTGCATTGTAAGTGAGGCTAAGTTAGCCACTATCTGCCCCTGCAGAAAGGTCACATCTTTGGCGTGTTCGCTTACCTGACCGCCCCGAGCCCCCCAAATTAAACGTGTCGAACTAACGAGCATCCAACGTTTTCGATGTGTTTATGCTGATGTCAAGTGATACAATACGCGTTCGCTTGGCAAATTGCGACAGTTGGTATGCCAGCCAGAAAATTAACTGCTGGCGCTTACGTGTTTTCCAGTGAAGGCGCAGTTCGGAGGGCCTGCCGGTGAGTTTGGTTGTGGAACTTATTTTTCTCGCCCCAAAAAATGGTTACTCGAAATAAAATTTCTAATAATAATAATAATAATAATAATAATAATAATAATAATAATAATATTTGGGGTTTTACGTGCCAAAACCACTTTCTGATTATGAGGCATGCCGTAGTGGAGGACTCCGGAAATTTTGACCACCTGGGGTTCTTTAACGTGCACCTAAATCTAAGCACACGGGTGTTTTCGCAATTCGCCCCCATTGAAATGCGGCCGCCGTGGCCGGGATTCGATCCCGCGACCTCGAATAAAAAAAAAATTCTAGATCACAAGTTGAAAAGTCGGTGTGAATAACGAGCTATCCCGCGTATTTTCATCGAGAGGACTTTAATGCCTTAGGTCTCAACGTCGTTAAAAAGTGAACTTATACAAAATTTGGAAGTTATTTTCTGGAAAAGTGCTTTATTTCCCAGTATAATAATATTTTTAGCAGGAACAATAGCAACGGGAAAAAAGTGTAAACGGAAATTGTCGTTGAAACCTTAACGACGCTTAGGCGAAAATTTTTGAAAACGTCCAAGCTTATGCTTCTTAACTCATCAAATAAACGCAGAAAATTAGTAAATGTGTTCACCTACGACTTCATATGAAAGATCCACGACAGCAGAATATTTAAAAGTAAGGTTTGTCATTGTGCATAGCTTCACACTTGCTTAAAAATATATATATACCTCCAACCAATTTTTCCTTCATCGCGGGAACTTCAAAGAGCGCTTACGTCACCAAAAGTTCTATGGGAAGTATTCTTTGGTGAAACCTCATTTACAACATCACCAGCAAAGTTAATTTTTCCCCTTGAAAATCGGTGATTAAGGAACGTCCCGTAGAGGTGCCTTAAGGCGCTTTCAAGCTGTTTTTTACCGCTTTTCACCTGAGGGACTCTGAACTGTCGCTGGAAATAAAGTTTTGATTGATTTGATTTGATGGTCACCTTTAGGGTCTGGGGCGTTTCGGCAGGGCTGACCCTAAGAGGAAACGAAGGAAAGATGAAAAAAAAAATGAAGACTAAATTATGGGGTTTTGCGTGCCGAAACCGCGATCTGATTATTAGGTGCGCCGTAGTGGAAAACTCCGGAAATTAGGAATACCTGTGGCTATTTAACGTGCCGTTTAATCTAAGTACACGGGAGTTTTGGCATTTCGCCGTCATCGAAATGCGGAAAGAGGAAGGACGCGTCGACGCACCAACGTGCCGCCCTCTCTTACGACGGCACTGCCTTAGATGACAGCCTTTATGAACATTTCACCATATATGGCTGGACAAAGTTTACTGTGATGAACCGGTTCGCGAACCTTTATACCTTTTTATTTATCCAAATGGGCAGTGAACGAGAATGAAATCGGAGCGCGCTGAAACCGAAGCAGAATCAAAGCACTAGTTTTTATCAGTTCGACCCCGTGGTGCCAACAATAAGTTAAGGTGTCGTTGTTGCTTGTGAGTTACGCGTTCAGAATAAATATATAACACGAACACTTGCACGTGAAACCCGATTTCTTTAATTGAATAAAATACTCCACATGAAACACTATATTCAAGATTATACGTGACGAGCTATTGCTATCACTCATGAATAGATGAAATGTTTATATTTAAGAAATCTGTTCCACACGGTGCCATCGTCGTCAGTGTACGCGGAATGTGGAAGGTCCGCATTACGGCGTCTCGTCCAAACTCAGCCGATCCCAATCGCTGCAAGAGTATCCACAGCAGGATACACAAGCGTTGCTGGGCCCATGCAACGACTACGGCAGGACGGCTATGACGACTCAGCACGGCAGATATATGGAGCGCACATAAAGATCATCAGCCAGCTTTGAGACAACAAGACCGTCGTCCGCACCAGTCTGGCCACGACAGGACTGCTCGACAAAACTTGTTCAGAAGCTGTCCCAGAGCTAGATGCCTGTCACTGTGCGCCGGCATTTCACTACTTGTGCAGGCTTCAGCAGCCTCTATTCCTTCTTCGACAGTAGAATTTTGAGCTGTACCATCTTCTTTATCTGTAGCAGTTGCTACAAGGTACGTTTAACCTTATATTAAGTAGAGGCATGTCACAGTCCTGAGTGGTCTGGTTTCTTTTATTAGCGTCGAAGCTTTCTTGCGGCTCCACAGTATCTTTGGTGTGTTGGAAGTTATGATGCTTGAGTGCTAAACCATCTGCTCAGCCTTACTCGCCGTGGACTCTGCTAGAGAAGCATCTGCAGTACTTGGGCCCAAATCTGTGTCGTCTGCTTCATTGATGTAAGACAGTTTTCTGGATGCCTTTGACTACGAGAAGGCTTCCAGCTGCTGCGGCGTTATTGATTCTCCCCTTTGCGCAGGGCGAAGCTGAACGTGGACGGACCCAACAGCTGCTGCCGGTGTCTTTCCCCCGGTTGCGTGGGAACACAAACGGAGTCCTCCTTCACGCCGTCTTCCTCCACCTCGTCTGTGAACGACTGACTGACGGCATTCAACCTGTCGTGCTCATCCTGGTGGGCGTGTTCCGCACATGGATGTGTTATTGCATTCAATCTTTCAGACTCGTCCTGCTCTGTATATGCTGCCATCTTGGCAATGAAAAGGTCAAGCATCGGCAAAATGAGTGGAGGCGCAACTTCGAGTACTGCGAGTACATTTTTGCCGAAGCCTCTGACGCTTGTTGCTCGGAGATGATGAAAGCAAACGCAACTACGTTGGAACTGCTGGTTGTGTAGACCGAGACCCAGAGCCAGGAGCCGCAGATATTCGTTCAGCTCTCCGTGCTCCTGGGCCAGAAGCGCAACCAGTGGTATGGCTTCAATATCGTCGGCATTGCTCACTTCCGCTATCATTACGCTGTTCTGGAGGCGCGCAAGTGCTGTAGCATGGACCAGCGTGATGCCTGCGCCGCTATTAAAAATGCAAGAGATCCTGACCTCAGCAGCCGCTAGGACAGGAGCTCCAGGCGTTTTGCATGAAAACAGCCGTGTTGAAAGTTTATGCGGCGTGGATGATGACCTCGCAGGCTGTCTTGTCGATGGTGTGGGTGAGCTGCAGAGCAGTGCCACGAATACTGGAGTTTTGGCACCCAGCGAAGGGCGACCTTGCGTCGGCGGCGGCGAACGGCAACCAACGACGTCATTTCGGCACCCGGGCGCGAACAAGGTCTCAACAAGCTGCGGATTGCTTGAAGTTGCTGCGTTCCAAGCCTTGCACTCGGCCCGTTGTAAGGACCGCAAGACTTGTCTCCAAGGCCCTGGTTGATCCGATAGCTCCTGAATGTCAGGCATGCTGGTCCGAGCGTCAGCACGTTGGCGATGCGCTGACGCAGATCGATGTTGCTGCCGAGGAAGGTGAAACTTGGCCTTTCTGATAAGCATGGTCAATAGCGGCAGGTGCAGGTCGCTGTCACTAGAACAGGCCTCGACGAACACAGCGGTAAAGATTCCGGTAGATCGCAGCGCTGATTTAGCAGACTTGTAATGCGCGAACGTGTGTCATTCTGGATAGGCGCCATTCAGCCGTCTTGATAAGTCCGATCCAATGGCGCAGTTAATGGCCGTCGTCACTTGCAGTTGCTGCAGTGTTCGTGGCGAAATGGTTTCTGGGGATTAGTTGTGGCTGCGTAAGCTGGTGGGTGATGCGCTGACGGTGTCTTCGCCAGCGAGAACGCCGAGAGGGATTCGTGCTTTTCTAGTCCGACTGTGCAGAACGGCGGTTCAGTGAACGAGCTACAAATCCACGAGGAGACGCGGCAGCACTTCTTTCTCATCGCGCTACGCCACGCGACAAAGGTGCGGATACGAGCCACAGAAAGAAAGGTCCATCATCGTCATCATCATCGTCATCATCATCGGACGTGCAAATTGCTTAGTCTTTTATTTGCATGTATTGGTGTGTGTTGCATAAGTATTTTACTTTCGCAATTCTTCACTTGTTTCTTCGCGTCTGGGAGACCTTTTCTACCTATATGTGATGAAAAGGAAACAAACAAGCCAACAACCACAACGTTCATGTGGTATGTCTTAAGGGAACCCTAATGCATGTTGTAGCGACGTCCGTGAGACAGTCATAGGTCAGGGTGCGTCATTGAAGTTGACGCTACAATAACAGCATACGAAGAAATTGCTGCGTTTGTTTTATGCGATTGGTTTTCACTTGATGGCGAGTTTTTTCATCAAATCGGATAGCGTGAACAATCAGCGGGTAAGATAGGTATTCGCGTAGTATTGAGCTAGCTATTCCTGTTAGAGCTCCATCATTGGTGCCTATCTGTAAGTTCCCTCTTTGCCGCGTGAGCAGTTGGGTGCAGTAGGAATTTGTGGCAAACCATTGTAGATTTTGTTTTGGTATGGTCGCTTCAAGTATCAGTTATTATCTGCTGTCATAGTTTTTTCTCTTTTCCTTTTTGTGGATGATTATTTTCCTCCTGATTATCGCTGTCATCAGTATATCTCTCCGTGCAATGCACGCCTACTAGACTAAGTGCGATATTCTTTTACTATTCTCGCGTATTCTGTAGCGAAGCAGTCTCGTCTGATCAGTTGCAAGAAAGTCGCGAATATTGTTGTACACATCGAATGTACTACCCACCATTGTTGCTTATTGGCTTCGTCGTTATGCTACTAAGCACGAGGTCACGGGAAGAAAACACGGCAGCGGTGGCGGCCGCATTTCTATGGGTGCCAAATGCAGAAACGCCCATGTACCGTGTATTGGGAGAATGTTAAAGAACCCGAAGTGGTCCAACTTAATCCCGAGTCCCCATGACGGCGTGCCTCATATTCTGGTCGTGGTTTTGGCAAGTAAATCCGCAGAACTAAAATAAAGATGCATGCGAACGCCAGCGCTTAATCTGGAATGTACAGTGAACGATGCATTCGTGATCTTCACGAAACGGACGCTGTACTCTATCCGATACGCGCGCGAGCGAATTCCGAAACCACAGCGTCTGCAGCGTAGATCGGTTGCTTGCCAAGCCTTCTTTTGATGTCGCCAGAGTTGCAGTTGAAAAACAAATTTCGGGAGCACTGTTGCGTGCCGTTCTGCACACCCAGAAGATGGAAGAGTTGTCAGGAATCATTCTATCGTTTCCCAAATGACAGTGAAGCAAAGAGCGAACCAAAAAGCTATGGACCCAGAAACTGTGGATGGGCAAGTGCATAGCGGCTGTCACGGTTGTATGCGTGCGGCGATTTTCAGACAGATGATTCTTTTCTTTTTCGGCAAGTAAGAGAGCCTACAAGATTTCTTGCTTTTCATCGATGTCGAAGAGCTTCAGGTAAATTGATGTGCAGCTAAGGCTTCTAATTATTTTGCTTTCTAGAGTCGCCTACGTTGCTCCGGTTATAAATATGCAATCGTTCTGCCTTTCCACGTGAAGCACAAGTAGACACAGCTGTCGCTACTTTGGCATGATTAGTGACCTTTACTGGGATCAGCCGTGGTATTCCGCATTAATCTCGCTCCGCTATTACCGAGAACGGGAGTTGTGCAGAATGTTTAAGCAATAACAGATTTTAGATTATACGAAAGCCATAGCATGAGTGTATAGCATACTTCCTTTATAACATTTTCCAGTACGTTTTCGAAGTTCTTGGTCACATTTTCCGCAAACATTGGCAACCGGATGCGTCGTGCAGACGATCTCTGAGCCAGCATGGTGAGGTACGGGCGCCTCGGACGAAGTGAACTATACACAGGCGACTAATTTGCGCTTTCAAAATGTTTTCACGGTTATTTCTAGCAGACAACAGGATCACGCTGCAGAATTACTTTGGTTCACAGATTGTTGTGTCAATCCTGCGTTTTACGTAGAGCCGAGTGTGTTAATTTGCGGACAGTTGGTACACAATAAGGTACTTGGGCAGCGGCGTTCAATTTGAACCAGCAATATCTTCGTGTTGTTCTGATCAGTGTGTAACATATCAGGAATGCCGCGTTTATATGGCACAGCTCTGGCATTTACAGCGCCAGGTAGGTCGCTTGCACTTTTTTATTTATTTATTTCATGTACCCTCAGGGCCGTTGGCATTGGAGAGGGGAGTGGTTACAGGCATACAAACAACAAAAATAGGAAATGTGATACAAGGAATAAGAGTATTGCAAGAAAAAGTTAACAGGTGTGTCTACTCATACAATATTAGCTAAGGCGTTCTTGAAAAGCGGGTAATATTTGATGGTGGCTGTCAGTGCGGGAATAGTCTCCCGGATCGAGCCTGTTTGTATTGCACAGTCACCGGACCCATTCGACTCTGCATGCGAGAAATCGACCCAGGAGACACGCGAAACCGGTGTGAAGCCAAGGAAATCTGCGTTTGTAGGTGAATATTTATTGAAATAAAGTAAGTTAGGTAGGGCTGATTGCTTCATTGCATTGTTATGTACAGAATAAAGTCAGTTATTGGCATATTGATAGGACCAGTATACAGGTAGGTACATGTGGCTACATAAGCTGATTTGTCGACTTCTCGATTGTTTCGTTGGCTGCTGAATGAGAAACACTGTGACACACACCAAACACGTCACAATCACGACATGTCTTGGCCAATCAGCTGGGTTTAGGCTACAGAAGCCATTTCCCTACGACCATGAAAAGTGGCTGGAGCAATCGCTTGAAACTTTTCCGACGCTATTTTGGACCGCATCGAAGGTGCTACGATTTCTTGACGGACGGGACTGCACCGTTGGCCCCCGTCTTCGTTTCACAGTCACAGCGGCACCGCGCACGAACCGAAGTCCACGTAGGACGCAATAAGCCGTTCTATGGGCGCTAAGGAAATTCAGAGTCGTAGTTCTTATTTGTTACTGCCTTGTTTAATTTTTGTGCGTACTTGCTTCGTTTACATGTTTGGCTTTCATGGGGCGCTGTAACGCAAAATTATTCCACTCTGATTTTTATTTCAATCTCTGGACTTCAAATTTATGTAACCGCCAATACAAGCACAGGCAGAGACCCGCAAAGTTGTTTCAACAGCCTCACCACTTTCTATGGATCTATCAGAGACAAACATTCAGTGTGTACCTGGGTCTGTGTCTCTACGTCTACTCCTAGATGTCAGTAGACGTTGGCGCGATGCGGGTCCACTGCTGTCACAAACACACTGTGGAGGGTTTATCAAATGAAAGCGTCAGGGGTACTGAAAATGTGAAAAAAAAGATAAAGAATGTATAAATGGACCGAGCGAATAACGACGGCTATTTCACTGACGGCGATAAAAAAGGCATGCCAATCACGTCATTACGATAACTGCGGTACCATGACAACACCAGAGCAGGGACACGACTATTGGTAAGACGACAAAATTGATGACGTCGTACACCGGCGACAGCATGATTGTTTCCACGTCATTGACTTCGAGGTCACGTCCCCGTTGCAGACAAGTGCAGATTTCCGACGAATTCTTCCTTTGCCAAGAATGTTATGAGAATTATAGACAAGATGATGATCCCTGCAAGAGACGCCACAAAATTTGCACACAATTATCTTAGCAGCACTCGTCGATTAAAAACTTGGATACCTCTCTTATTGCGAAGTGTAAATCGCCTGTAGAAATTTAATGGCCACTGCTTAGTGGTGTTCGTCTTCAGTGCGGAGCCTTCGGATGCTTTCCAAGTCAAATTAGTATCTATATTTTGTCCCGGATGAATACTTATTTTACTCAAATTTTGATTACTATTTCCTCCTTTCTTTTATGGCTTCACCAACGCGTGTCAGTTTGATTGTGTCATATGCTGTAAAGCTTCACAAGAAAAGCAATAAGCTTTAGCAGATTGTCAGATCAAGATTACTCCAAAAAGACTACAGACCTGTGCAACGTTGCAGCCCAGTTTACAGCGAACTGTTTATTTCGAGCTATTGCAAATAAAGAAAGTTTAGTACTGTACAAGTAAACCTTCCATTTTAAACGTTGCCTGTGAATATATTTAAGTAAGAGTAAACCTCCTACTTTAAGAAATTCATGCTAAATTCTGGAAGTAGTAACTCCTTGTCACAAAGTTCACTTTGGGCAGTTAGCAAAGGCGCCGATTTTTGCCGTTACAACCCAATGGACGTGGTGCATACCACTGGTACAGCTGTAAATGCACTAACATTTACGAACGATAGATAGTGATTGCACCGGCATATCGTGGCATTTGCTACCGAACTATGTTAGTGGAGTCATTTTTGTTTATAAGCAGCGCATCTATTGCCAAGAAATAATGAGATCGCGTCTCTTCTAAACGTGCTTATTACCAACACGTATACGAAAAAAAATAAAGAACGCAGAAAAGGAAGATCGCATTGTCACACAGTTTAGTAATATTTATAACAGCATCAAATAAGGGCCCCTAGGTTCGCGACAGAAACATCAGTTTGCGTGTAATAAAGACAGCACTACCGACTACAGACTGAAAGAACCCCGAATACACGCAAAATTCCCGCGCGACTGGCCGCTCGAGGTACGGTGTTTGCGGGCTTATTTCACCCTAGTAAAAACAATTTTATGTAGCACGTATTGAGAAACATAAAGCTGCGTCGGGAGTTTTTCATGCAGCTCTCCAATTTTCTCAATGACACTTTTAATCTAACTATAATATTTAAGAAGTTGATTAAGTTATTAGGACTAATTATGTAATTAGGCGGAATGCAAAATATTAAGCTGAGTATCTACAAACGACGGCAAACATAAATTTGGGTCTGTCCCACTACATTGCATTTGTATATTTTTATATCTTGGTGCATGATAGTTGTGACATCCTGTAGTGTCATTATGGTAGACACTCCTGAGGCCTGTTTCCTGAGCATATGCATCTATTTTTCCATATTATTATGATGATAATGAAGTGGATGATCGTGATGAACCTTCAAAATACGGCATGGGACCACAAGGGGGCAGAGCTAAGAATAGGGTGATTGCAAGCACGGATAATTTCAGTATCGAATGACGAACTAGAAAAACTGTAACTTGGTACGAACAGCTAGATGGCTTATTGATTACGGTTATAATAGTCAATTTCTTCTTCTTCTTCATTTATTATTATTTTTATTGGCATGGAGATATTCCTAAACAGCTTGGAAATATTCCCTTCGTTGCTCGAAAGTGATCGTGTGGTGCTTGTGCGCATCGCGATGCACGAATACAGTGTCAACCATAAGTAACGGTGTCATCGTTACTTGGGTTAACGCGGTCAGCATACAAAGACAACGCCAAGATTGCGCAAGAAAACCTACAGCTTTAATAACATCAAATACACCAAATGAAGCATAACATTCAATATCATTCGCCGAGAGTGCACTAAGATATCACTGGTCATGGTGAATTATTGCCAATAAATTGAGAAAATGTTTATGACCAAGAAGTCTGGTCCACCCGTCCCATCGTCGTCAATGTATGCGGGATGTTACAGGTCTTCCCTCCGTCGTCTATTCCAACCGCGTGCTATTGCGGTTGGAAGTGCGGCCAAGACCTTATTGCCGATACTTATGCCGCGGTTCGCTAGGAAGCAGTGGATGCAAATATAGCTGCGTTGGAGCCGCTGGTGAAGCAGGTCGTGAACCAGGCCCAGCAGTAAATGCGTGCCCAGCTGGTGGCCCTCCTGCAGCAAAAGAGCAATCACTGGGAGGGCCGGAGCAGCGTTGCCATCCCCCACTCGCGAAAACACTACGTCATCCTGTAGGCATACAACTGAAGGAGCACGGACTAGTGCGGCGCACAAGCAGCTGTTGACAAAAGTGCAAGGGATCCTTGTGTCAGCAGCAGGAGCAGGAAAAGGAAATGGTCGAGGCGTGATGCAGGAAAAGAGCCGGTCTAGTGGCTTGTTGTCAGATGACCCTCCAGGTGGTCTCGGCGTAAGGAAAAGTGCGCTGTACAGTAGCTCCAGCAATCCGGAAGCCTTCGCGCCCAACGAAGGGTGACCGTGAGCTGGGGGCAGCGAGCGGTAACCAGTCACATCAATGCGGCATAAGGACACGGAGAAGCGCGCAACACGCTGTTTGTTGCTCGAAATCGCTGCGGACGAAGATCTGCAGACAGGGAGTTTTGAGGGCTGCAGCACATGAACCCATTGCTTGGTGCTTTCCAGTAGTTCCGGAGTGTCCAGCATACTTATCCGTGCGTCAGCACCTTGGTGATGCGCCGACGCCGAACGTTGTTGCTGCCGAGGGAGGCGCCGCTCAGCCGTCATGAGGAGCAGGATCCACCGATGCAGCATCTGGTCGTCGTCACAAGCAGTGGCCTCGGTGTACGTAGCGAAAAGGATTCCTGAAGCTAATTGCTCTGCGCGAGCCCGTTGGTGATCAGCTGACGCAGTTCGTCGTCGCTGCCGAGAACGCCGAGGCGGTTCTTCTCGATCGTTCTTTCCTGGTGGGTTGGGGCCGAGCACCGAAGCCCCGGACTGTCGCGGCGTGTCACGAAAACCCGCCGAACGTAGTAGTTCTTCCTGCAACTGTGAAGCGGCTTCGACTACGCCAACACATGTTATTCTTCGTCGAAGTTCAGGCACTGCGGATCCCCTGGCCATCGCGATACAGACCGCTGCCTGAATTGATCGCGTGCAACCTAATTCCACTTGAATGAATGCTACTTGCTTGTCTGACTGGGACGTTACTGACGCTGGAAGATGGCGACCTAGGCTTCTTTCTCGCTATCTTCTCTGACCGTGCGTGAACTGACGAGGAAGCACTTCTTTCTCATCGTGCAGCGCCGCGTGCTCGGCTGTGAAAAAGTAAAGGCAATAAAGAGGCTTCGAAAATTGCTTGCTCTGTTATATGTATGTTATATTTCCTTATGGGTGTATTTATTTACACGCGATGATTAAAATGTTTGCAGCTGCATGCGACTACAAAAAAAAGCAACATGCACACTAACACCCAAATTAGCTAATGAAGAAAATACCATATGGGATCTCTGGTGCGATGCTAGACACATGTGCTGCATGAAGAATTGCTAACGGGGTACTGTACCCATGCGAGATATTGTGTATAGAGGAATCGCAAGAGCACGGTGATGTAGTGAAGTTCGCCAGGTAATAGTAAACCAGCGCGAAGTTAAAAGAAGGTAATTGAGGCCGAAACCACAAAAACAACATAGAAATGAAATGGCCGGATCTCTGGGTGCTTCGTTGCAAATGACATTCCAGCGCGTAAGCGTGATTGTGCTTCTTCATTGCCCGTCATAACAACACACGTTTTTAACTGACCGTCGCTTGCGGCCAATCCGCTCTATATCACGCGTTGAGACGCTACACAGAACTGTGCTGATTTTGGCAGTTTTTAGGGGCCCGTTTCCGATATGTGGGAGCGAAGCGCAGAGTACTTGACTGGGAAACGAGGAGGAAGCCAAGTTGACGCACCACCACGCTCTCTTAAATACCTGGGAATCGCGTATGACGGGAAACTAAACTGGAAAACGCACACTGATAATGTCGCGTCTAATGCAACTCGTGCCGTGGGATGATTGCATAAGATAAGCAACCGAATGTATGGGTTGCGAAGACATTACATTATTTACGACATATAAAATGTATGTCTCACCCATCATGGAATTTGGCCGTCTTGTTTTCCGGCAGCTCAGCAAATAAAATGCAGCCTCTGGTTTTATCACAAAGGTAAGCTCCGTTCTGTATAATATAGCGCGAATACCATGTTTAAAAAGTATAATCAGGATCCTCACAGTCCAAATTTACCTAAATATGTACGATTCTCTTCAAAGAAAATCAACGAATGCTTTCATTAATGAACCAAGTTCATTTTTTAAATATCATTGGCCGCGAGTACCCACACCTCAGATTGTATTTGTACAGGCGCAGCTAAATGCATTGAAAGTACAAATTCAACGTATTCAACCAACAGGTCAATCTAAGATAAGGCTCCAGATAGAATTTGGCGATATATTCTCCCCAAATACTAAACTAATGCCAAACCAATATTTAAATGGACAATTACTAATTTACCTTTCTCACCTGGGAACAGGCAATATAATAGCCACTGATGTTTCACTCTCTGAGGAGAAGGCTGGCGTAGGCATTTTGTCTCGTGCTATCTGTTGGTACTTTTCTATACGCCTTCCAGATTACACGCCTATTTTCATACCGGAATTATTAGCTATTGTTTTAGCACTGCGGGAACTTCCCGCTAATCAATCGTCAGCTGTCGTAGTTACAGATTCTCTGGCGGTATGTTTGTCGCTTTCCACTGCAACGAATACAGCTGTCTTAAGTATTTTCAAAATTTAGCCCCTACAACTTTACAAAAAATTAATTCGCTGTGGTTTCCTGGCCACCGCGGTTTATACTTGAACGAAATGGCAGTTGTATAAGCCAGAACCCATTTGAATGGACATTTGATTCATGCTTTACCAGATACAACTTCCATCACTGCATCGAGATACAGAAAATATTGTAAATTATCTTATTATAAATAACTTTCAGCATCTCAATATTTGCTGGAATAAACAGTGGTATCCTTCTCGGCAATTGGAAGTTACACACAACACTACGCTGTAGCATTCCGCAATTGAATTTTTATTTACATGGTGCTGGTCTGACGATGTCCCCTACCCCTCTAAGGAAATTTAATCAGTAGGGCACTCCTTTTTATCGTGTAGATGATATTCACACCAGAGAAAGATATTGCTCGAAGCTCCACTCTTCAAAGTTGGATTACGGTTAACTATACTAGCATTATTATCAGTTGGGGCCTCGACTCAGGCTGTAGTCATAGAAACGTTTCTTCCGCAGTATTTGACTGAAACACCACGATTACCCTGCTAATTGTTGTATCTTTATTTTAGATATCATATCTGCATTCATTTCACCTGAATTGGCTTCTCTAAATTCTTTATATGACAATTTCTCCTTGACTGCACCCTCTTTTAGAATTCACCGTCTGACTACTCACTCGCACACTAGTATAGTTATTGCATCATCTCCTTATTTTGTATTTCTTTTACTTTGGGTTTATCGTCTTCAAATAAGAATTTCGTTTAGCTGGCTCCTGGCACCCGATTCTTTGCCTATCCCCCTCAGTGGGTGCAAACCATGAAGGAGGTTCAATATGATCATCATCACTTGCGCTGTATGGGTGTAGATTCTCGGGATATACTGGCACGTACTCCGCTATACGAGCTCGGTAGAGGAGTCAGAGCATTGTTCTGGTTTCGGCTGACAGAGTAAGCATCGTATGCATGTACACTGCCGTTCCTGTTGAGCTTAATACCCTATAAGTAAGCTTCCTATTTTAAAACTTTGTCTGTGAATGTATTGAAGTAGGAGTGAACCTAGGTCAACTAATCACAGGGAGCCCTGATCTTGAGAAGGAAATTCACAGAATAAAAATGGGTTGGATCGCATACGGCCCACATCGTGAGCTCCTGACTGGAAGCTTACCGTTATCATTGAAAAGGAAGGTATACAATCAGTGCATTTTACTGGTGGTGACATATGGAGCAGAGACTCGGACACTGACAAACAAGCTTGAGAACAAGTTAAGGACTGCGCAAAAAGTGATGGAACGAAGAATTCTAGGCATAACGTTAAGAGACAGAAAGAGAGTGGTTTGGATCAGAGAGCAAACGGTTATAGACGACATTCTAATTGACTTGAATAGAAAAAAATGCCGCTGGGCAGGTCATGTAATGCGTAGAGTAGATAACCGTTGGGACATTAGGGTGACTGAATGGGTGCCAAGAGAAGGGAAGCGCAGTCCAGGACGGCCAAATACTAGGTAGAGTGAAGAAATTTGGAAGTTTGCGGGTGCTAGTTGGAATCGGTTGGCGCAGGACTGGGGTAATTGGAGATCGCGGGGAGGGGCCTTTGTCCTGCAGTGGACATAAAATAGGCTGTTGATGATGATCATGATGGTGAAGATGGTGGTGGTGGTGGTAGTGGTGATTATGATGATGGAGGTGATGATGATCAATCAATCAATCAATCAATCAATCAATGTTTTATTTTCATTCTGTCAATGATACTGAAAGAAAGACTGTGACAAAAAGCTGTCTTTCAGAACAGCTTGACTAGGCCACAGCCCCATGGAAAAATGTCGGAGCGGTAACAACACTACCGTAAAATAAATCAAGAATTGAAACTTAACAGACAGCGTAGTAGTATAGGGCACACACTAAGTAAAGGAAATGCTAAGGTAATACAGATGGCGGTTCTTACAGTCGTCAAAAAATAAATACAAAACAGTTTCTTGGAAAAATCAATATCTGAAATGCTTTCAAATTACAAATGCCTAGAATAAGTACACTGCATGTACAGGAAAAAACAATATAGAAATCAATTTGTTACAAATAGTTACATACAACCAGATGAAACAATTCGATACGGTAATGGATTTGATAAACGAGACAAAGTTTGTAGTATAACCAGTGTTAAGCAGTAGAAATATCAGGGCTATACACCACTGTGTATAACTTGCGGATATCCTGATGTAAACAATCAAATAAGTCAAAATTGTTAAGGTCAGAGTGATTGAGAAGTGACGGAAGAGTGTAAGACAAGCGCTCTTTTCCGGAGTTTAATCGTACTGTGTCTACTTCCCAATTTTCTCCATCACGCGTGGGATAATTTAAATGCCTAATTCTTAAATTGGCCAGAACACGCAAATTGGTTATGGTCTTACAAGTTTCTAATTTGAATTTTCTGCTTAACGTATAATTGTATGTCTGGTGTATTTTAACTATTCCTGAAGTGCAGAATAAAACATTAGTAGATGCCGCAAAAGGTGCATTGAAAATATGCCTAATACATTTTTTCTGAACCAAGTATATTTGATCTAGATTTGTGACCGTCGTTGTACCCCATACTAGTTGGCAATAATTTAAACGAGAGCAAAAGAGCGAATGATAGAGTAGGAGCTTGATTCCTTTTGGAAGTAAGTATCGAAGCCGACCAATTACACCGGTGACCTGAGGTAATTTTTGCACAACATGTCTTACGTGGTAATCCCAACTCATATTCGCGGAAAAAAATATGCCCAGACATTTAAAATGGTCAACTATTTGAATAGTGTGAGTACTCAGTACTATGTCTTCATGAGGTGGAATAATTTTATTTCTTGGTCGGAATATAACAGGTTTTGTTTTATTTTCGTTACTACGCATAGCATGTGCCGCTGACCATATCTCTAGCGTTTTCATTGTGTGATTACAAGTTCTGATAAGCTCATGAATATCATGCCCTGAAAAATGTATGCTGGGGCGCTATAACGTAAAACTATTCCAAACTTTTCTATTCCAATTCTGCTATCAGCCCTCCACGATAGGTCAAAAACTTCTTTCGACCACCCCCACTTCACCTGTCTGTCACGCGACGTCACGAAAACCGCTATGCCTCCCCATCTGATATGATGTGTACACACTGATTATGCATGATTTGACAGAAAAAAAGAAAAACAGTTATTTCTGATTCGACCCCTTTTCGCCATTAGCCCTCGGCTATTGGTAAAACGTTTTCGGGCTGCACCCACTTCACCTGCCTGTCACGCGACGTCACAAAACCGCAAGAACTTTCCGCGTCAAAGTAACGTGTGCGCGATAAAGATGCATTAATATGCCGAACAAAACTGAATTTTCTTCGGAATAGCCGCAGGCTGCCCCGTTCCGAAAGGAATAGAAGATGGCTACCGCCGATCGCTCAGACGCTGGCTACTCGCACCTGCCGGAAAGCATGGGTGTATTTAAGTATAATAAAACTTCTTGTGTGGCCGTGTAAGATTTTCCAGCACTTTCGGCACGTTTACCACCTCATTATCCCAACTCTTCTTTGCTGAGGGTCCATTTTAGCGTCATTCTTGAGCTTCCGTTGCATGCCGGCGCAATTTTCGAGATGCCACCGCAAGCTAAGTAAGGGAAAGCCGACCAATCGTAGACGCAGGCACCACCCTCTTCATCTGGTTATCGACTTTCAGTGCAGTGGCTCGGCCCCATCGAATCCCTCCCCACTTGAGCGTTCCCCTCGCCTCTTGTGAGCCAATTAGATACGACAAGCCGCTCAGCGTAGACAATGTTATTCGTTTTTCAAGCAAACAAAAGTGACCTCCTATGAACGAGGAGAGCGTTTGATTGGTCTGTTCAGACAACCCTGCGGGTGACCGCCCGGTGTTTGCGTTGGTGGTTACGCAAATTTGACGTCAGGAGATCGGAATAGAAACATATTGGAATAGTTTTACGTTATAGGGCCCCTGGTATCATCAGCATATATTACGTATTTCGCCTCGCAATTAATATTTACAATGTCATTAAGATAGATATTAAATAATGGTGGGCCTAGAATACTGCCCTGTGGCACTCCACACAGCAAAGGTTTCACTCCGGAAATAGAGTCGCTTATCTGAACGACCTGGTGTCTGTTCGATAAATAAGAGTCAATAAGCGTTAGGGCTTGTCCACGGATACCATAGCAATGCAATTTCATTAACAATATTTTATGGTTTACTAAATCAAAGGCCTTTGAAAAATCAATAAAGGTACCGAGAACGAGCGCCTTATTTACAAGTTGTTTAAGAATTTACTCTTTTTGCTCCAGGAGTGCCAGTTCAACTGATTTATTGATGATGATGAAACCTCCTACTTTAAGACATTCATGCTAAATTCGGGAGCTAGTAACTGCTTGTCACAAAATTCACTTAGGGCAGTTATCAACGGCGCCGATTGTTGCCTTTACATCCCAATGGACGTGGTGCATACCACTGGCACAGCTGTAAATGCACTAGCATTTACGAACGATAGATAGTAATTGCTCCGGTATTTCGTGGCATTTTCTACCGAACTATGTTAGTGGAGTCTTCTTTTGCTTACAAGCGGCGCTTTTATTGTCGAGAAATAATCCGATGGCGTCTCTTCAAAAATTGTTTATTAGAAGTAGGTATACGAAAAAAAAAGAGAGAATGCAGACACAGAAGATCGTATTGTCACACAGTTTAGTAATACTTATAACACCATCAAATAAGGACCCATAGGTTCACGACAGAAACATTAGGTTGCGTGTAATAAAAACTGCACTACCGACTATAGACTGAAAGAACCCCGAATACACGCAAAATTTCCGCGCGACTGGCCACTCGAGGTACTGTATTCGCGGGCTTATTTCACGCTAGTAAAAAAGCACGTATTAAGCAGCAGAAAGCTGTGTCGGGAGCTTTTCATGCAGCTCTACAATTATCTCATTGACACTTTTCAATTTAACTAAGATATTTGAGAAGTTGATGAAATAATTAAGACAAATTGTGTAATTAAGCGAAATGCAAAAAAAAAAATAATCTGTGTATCTACAAGCGACGGCAAACAACATTACCTTGGGTCTGTCCAGCTAAATTTCATTTGCATATTTTTTAAAATTTTCGTGCATGATAGTTGGCACACCCAGTAGTGTTATTATGGTAAACACTCTTGAGGCCTGTCTCCTAAGCACGCGAACCTATTTTTCCTGATAATGATGATGATAATGATGTGGATGATCATCATGGTCCTTCAACATATGACATGTGCCCACAAGGGGGCAGAGCCAAGAAAAGAGTCATTGCAAGCAAGGATAATTTCAGTATCGAATGACGAACTAGAAAAGTTATAACTTGGTACGAACAACTTCTGTGTAATTTAGAATTCAGATGAGATGGTTTATTGATTGCATTTCTAATAATCACTTTCTTCTTCTTCTTCTTCTTCTTCTTCTTCTTTTATTGTTATTTTTATTGGCATGGAGATATTCCTAAACAGCTTGGAAATATTCCATTCGTTGCTAGAAAGTGTTCGTGCGGTGCTTACACGCATCGCGGAACACAAATACACTGTCAACCAAAAGTAAAGGTGTCGTCGTTACTTCGGTTAACGCGGTCAGCATACAAAGACAACTCCACAATTGCGCGTCAAATCCTGTTTCTTTAATTAGATCAAATGAGTCAAATGAAGCGCTATATTCCAGATAATATGCCGTGAGTGCACTAACATATCAAAGGTCATAGCGAATTATTGCCAATAAATTGAGAAAATGTTTATGACCAAGAAGTATGGTCTGCCCGTCCCATCGTCGTCAATGTATGCGGGACGTTGCAAGCCTGCACTGCGTCGGCTCTTCCAGTGGCATGCTCCTCCGGTCCCTGCACGAGCGAGCACGTTGATGGCAAGACTACAACGCCGACTACAAGACTACAACAAGGAATGGACTTTCAGGGGCGGAGAATCATCCCTCTGGGTCGGTGCACAGAACTCCTCGTCGTCATCGCTGCCGCCGTTGTAGTCGTGGCATGAACGGGGTACTTCGCATAGGTAGAAATGCTCGGGCGGACCTTGCAGGAGGCGCAGGTGCCTTTCCTCCTGTTGCGTGCCAGCACACATGGAGGCTTGCGTCCCACCGGATTCCTCCACTTCGTTGTTGTGGGACGGCGTGCCTGCATTCGGCCTGTCGCGTTTATCCTTGTATAAGGCTGCTGCATATGGCTGTGTTACTGCACTCAACGTTTTTTCTTCATCCTGCTTGATGTGTCTTGCCACCGTGCCAAGGAAAAATTCGACGCCTTGCATAACGACGGCTAGCCCAAGTTCGACTGCGGCCCGGACCTTATCGCCTAGACCTCTGCGGTGGTTTTCTTGGAGGCATTGGAGGCAAATATAGCTGCGTTTGAGCCGCTCGTTAAGCAGGTCGAGACCCAGGGCCAGCAGTAAATATCCACCCAGCTAGTCGCCCTCCTGCACCAGAAGTGCAATCACCGGCAGGACCCCAACAGAGTCGCCATTCTTCATCTGCGCAGCGCGCACGTTATCCTGTAGGCATGCAACTGAGGCAACACGGACTAGCATGACGCTCACGAAGCTCTTGTCAAAGACGCAACAGGTCCCAGTGAAAGCAATACGGAAGGCAAAAGGACCATGTATGCTGCAGGACTCCAGTCGCACTGGATACTTTCCGAATGACGACTTTCCAGGTGGTCGTGTCGTAAGCTCAGGCGAACGGCGCTTTAGTACCACAAGTCCTGGAGTTTCCGAGTTTAGCGCATGACCACCGTGCGTTGGCGGTGGCGATCGGCGATCAGTCACGAAAATTTGGCATCTGGAT
>NW_027460280.1:55586368-55616368 GCF_050947875.1 Dermacentor variabilis
ATAACTGGTGCCACGTGGTAGGTAACTTAACTTGGTAGTTAAATAGTTAAGATTTTGTAGAGGCCGATGAACCGAAGCTTAAACTAGTCACACAAGCCAAGAACACGAACTGGTGTCCAGAGTAGTACTTCCTCACCAGGGTGGAAGCACACGGCGTGGTGAGAGGCGTCGTAATGCTGCTTGCGGTCCGGTTGCCGTGCTTCGGTGTTGATGCGGGCGAGCTGGCGACAACGCAGAATGCGGGACGCATATTCTTCACAGGAGGATGGGCATCGGTCGACAGTTGGCGCGAAGAAAGAGATGTCAAGGCAGGAAGAGGGCGAACGACCATAGACAAGGTAAACCGGCGAGTAACCGGTCGTGCGTTGAACGGCGTTATTGTACGCAAAAGTCACGAATGGCAAAATCGCGTCCCAGTTTCTGTGATCTGGGTCGATGTACATAGCTAGCATGTCGGACGTGCGATGAAATCGCTCTGTTAGGCCGTTGGTTTGCGGATGGTAAATGGAGGTAGTCTTGTGGGTGGTTCCGGAGGCTCTGAGTACTTCGTCAACTAGTTGCGAGAGGAATGCTTTTCCATGGTCGCTCATGAGGACGTGAGGAGCACCGCGACGCAGATTTAAGGCTTGAAGTACGGATGCAGCAACTTCAGACGCTGAGGCAGAACTCACACAAGCTGTTTCGGCGTAGCGTGTCAAGTGGTCAACGGCTGTCACAATCTATCGTTTATCGGTGAGAGTCACAGGAAGAGGACCATACAGGTCAATGCCAACAACTTCAAATGGTTGCGACGGACACGGAATGGTTGCAGTTGTCCGCTTGGAGCTGATGTAAGGAGCTTTCGACGCTGACATAGGGCGCAGGAAGCCACATACCTCGCTACATTGGCGGACAAGCCAGGCCAGTAGAAGCGACCTTTGATGCGGTCATAGGTTTTCTGGAAACCAAGGTGACCAGCAGTCATGTCGTCCTGAAAAGCCTGCAGGACATGAGCACGTAGAGAGCGTGGCAGGACAGGAACCCAGCGTTGACCTCCCGGGCGCCACAAGAGAGGGATACGGCCGCATCCATTTAGCCCGTACCTTTACAATGCCCAGCTCCAATAGACGACAATACCCAGCTTCACACAAGACCCTCTCACGTGAAGACGCCGTAACATGGCGACAACTACAAACCAACACACACCCCCATTTAAGCAGACTACTCGCAATACACCTTACACTATATTCATACAAATGTCCCCTTTGTAATGATTACGCCTCCCTATATCACACCACATGGGCGTGCCCCAACGTGAAGGCGGCCCCGCAAATACCCAACCCCACACCCGAGCAGTGGGAGGCCGTGCTGACTAGTTCGGACCCTCGTAACCAGCAGCAACTGGTGCGGCAGGCCCGGGAGACAGCAAGAGCCGCAGGAGCCCTGGACTAAGGGCGCCTACCGCACAAGCAGAAAGACACCTGCTTGTCATTTTTTTTAATAAATGTTTCTCCTCCTCCTCCTCCTCCTCCTGACCGTTAGGGTGATAGACATGACGGTACAGGACGCAGTTGTCAATGTTAAATTGCGTCAGCTGTCGACGAAGGCGGGCGTTAGGCGGGCGCGAAGCTCCTTGAAGGTGGTCTATGATGCGCCGACAGTAAGAGTCTGCAAGTTGCTGAGATTGGAAGAATCTGTTGTCATGTGTAGGCATCTCCTCTACAGTGGCCAACGAGAAAGCATGTGAAGAGGGGTTGCGCGAAAGCTTGTCACGGATGGTAGTTGGAGGTCCATTGCACGGTGTCATAGGAAGCGGACAGCGAGAAAACGCGTCTGCATCCTGGTGTTTTTTTTTCGCGCTTGTAGGTAATAGTAAAGTCGTAATCTTGCAGACGAAGGATCCACCGACCAAGTCGTCCAGACAAGTTCTGCAGCGTCGAAAGCCAGCATAATGCATGATGTTCTGTAGCTATGGTGAAATGGCGGCCGTGAAGGTAAGGTCGAAACTTCCGCACAGACCAAACGATAGCTAGGCATTCCTGCTCCGTGATGGTGTAATTCTTTTCGGCGTTTGTGAGAACGCGACTTGCGTACGCGACGATGATGGACGTATAAATGGCACCCGTACATAATACGGGAATTACATGTCGCCCTCGACGCCTGACGACCGCGCTTGTCCCTGTCTTTGTGATTTGAGTGTTTATCGCCCCTATTTCGGCTAATGATGAATTAGATAAATTTTAACTCAGGTTTTTTTGCAGTGCTTGCGCCATCAATGTCACTGCAGCGTCACAGTATTCGGTTTCTTCGTTTTGCCATCGTTATTTTCCGGTCTTTAGTTTATGTGTGATTGTGTCAGATAATTCTGCAAAACAAAAATAATCGTTCTGCCTTAGCACTCTTTGTCTCAATCTGGGTCACTACGTTTATACTTCGAAAGGTCGCCAGACGCTCGCGCGATGCGGGTTCACCGGGGTCACATAGTAACCTTCCAGGACTAGTCAAAAGAAAGCCCTGGCTTCTACTCTATAAATAAATAAATAATTAAGTAGGTTGTATGGCCACCCATTCGAGACCGTCACGGACCATCATGTACGCTGTTGGCTCTCATCTTTGGAGAATCCCTGAAGCCGCCTTGCCCGCTGGGCACATCGCCTTCAGGACTATGACATCCGCGTCGTGTACCGAAACGGACGCCAGCATGATGTCATGCTCTCCCTTGCCCGACGAGATTTTCTGTCCCTTAGCGTCCACCATTTCGTACGTTGATATCGACACCATCGTTTCCGAGCAGCGCAAGGGCCACTGTATTGCCTCCCTTATAGACTTTCTTGCCGGTTCGCTAACACAACCGACAACTCACAAGTTGCGGATTCAAGCTCACCGTTTCGCGAACTGTTCACGATGACCTGCTCCACAGACCCAATGATTCCTTAGAAGGTCGCCAGTGGGTATTAGTAATACCTCAAACTCTGCGTTCCGAAATCTGACCTTCCCTTCCACGCTGATTCACAGGGTGCACACTCACTAGCTGTCATACCTTACCAACGCCTTCGACAGCGGTACTAGTGGCGAAATATGCACAGCTACGTTGGAAAGTTTGTTCACTCAAGCTCCGATTTCGAACGACGCAAATCTTCCCTCAATCAGTCGCCGGGTGGTCTGCAGCCTCTACACTGCCGGGCTCCGTCGTTTGGGTGGGTTGGACGTGTCGGCATCGATTTGTACGGCCCCCTTCCCCTGATATCTGCCGGTAACCGCTGGGTCATCGTCACAGTGGACCATATCACGCGATATGCCTCAACCATCACCCTCCCGCCGTAGCTACAACGCGCGACGTTACCTCGTTCCTGCCTCGCCGTTGTATACTGCGTCACACTCCACCCCAGGAACTGCTCGGTGATCGAGAGCGTTTCGTCTTGGCCGAAGTCATTGAGGCCGTGCTCGATCGGTGTCGCGCTGTTAATCGCACAACTACTGCGTACGTTTTTAAAAATTGGAGATACTCCATTTTATGTTTTATTTTGCGCGGTTGTATTTCACAAATACTTGGTACAAGCGACTCGATTCGAAAATTTTGCTATTCGAACACCCCTTACAAATTTTCATTGTTTTGCCCGTATTCAGTGGGGTTGAAGGGTCATAATACGCGAAACGTCCCAGACCCCAAAAGTGACCATCGCCGATTTTCGTGGAAAACACTAGGATAGCTGGTTAGTGCGCTTGAATGAAGTTTCACCGAAGTAGTTTTATTGAAAAAAATTCCGTGGTGACGTAAGCGCTCTTTTAATTTTCCGTGATGAAGCCAAAATTGGTCGGAGGTAAACTTTAATAATGAATTGTGAAACTAGGTACAATGATAAATAATATTTTAGAATATTCTACTCTCGTGTTTTTTATGTTACATCATAGGTTCAACACGGGGAATGCGGGAGATGGAACTTCAAGACGATGAGCAAAACGTGAACAAGCTGAATGCAGGAGCCAACGTTTCGACAAGTGGGCTTGTCTTCTTCAAGGCCTTCAAAACCTTGTTCACGTTTTGCTCATCATAGGTTAACACATTTATAAATTTTGCGCGTTAAATTGCCTCAGTAAAGAAGCAAAAAATTTTGCGTTTTTAGAAACTTTTCACGCAATAATTCTGAACGTTTGAGCGACAGTCATGTTTACTACTTTTCCTCATTGCTATAGTTTATGCTAAAATAATATTTGACTAAAAAATCAACTAATTTTCGTGAAAATAATTCCGAATTCTGCAGAAATTAACTTTTGGGTGGTGTTCAGACCTAAATTAACCATTAATGCCCTCCACCTAAATATACGCGAAATAGCTCATTATATGCACATGCACTTCTTCTTGTGATATAGAAATGTTATGTCGAGTAAACAATCCTTGACGTGAAAAAAAAATTAAAAGCCCTCAACTAATCTTACGGGAAGACGCTCCCGAACTGTGCCTTTCCTACCAAACACTAACAGGGCACATTTGAATTGTTTGGCTGAAAACATCGCTGGAGACATGAACTAGAAGGAAGCAGACAGGAAGAGCGCTGACTGCCAACAATTGTTTTTTAGTGTGCATGCACGAATATCTTGCTTGAAAAGCAAGGGGAATTGGGCGAACAAATACAAAACGAACAAAAATATCATCATTAGTCAGGAAATCTGTACTCCTTGTGTATACTATATATTCTGTATATATTCGAGCACCAACAATAAAAGCAATTGTTGGCAGTCAGAGCTCGTCCTGTCGTCTCCTTTCTTCTAGACCGTGTCTTTAGCGCTGTTTTGTACCATGGATGCATAACAACGAGCTCGACTTCAAATCCTCTTAAATTTAATTCTTGCCGTGCTTATAAACTCGTTATGCCCAAAATGTGGGCGCATGCTTTTTATCCGCAGTAAATGGCAGTAAAGTGACCGCATACGGCCCCGCAACTGTTGACGGTACGAATGTTGACGGCCCCGTAACTACGTCTTACGATAACACGTTTGTGCGATAAGAGAAAACCATGACTGCTTCGAGCTCGCCGTCAGGTCCGGATAGTCATCTGACACAAGATATTGTGCGTAGCGCTGATTCATTGCATTGTAAGTGAGGCTAAGTTAGCCACTATCTGTCCCTGCAGAAAGGTCACATCTATGGCGTGTTCGCTTACCTGACCGCCCCGAGCCCCCCAAATTAGACGTGTCGAACTTACGAGCATCCAACGTTTTTGATGTGTTTATGCTGATGTCAAGTGATACAATACGCGTTCGCTTGGCAAATTGCCACAGTTGGTATGCCAGCCAAACAATTAACTGCTGGCGCTTACGTGTTTTCCAGTGAAGGCGAAGTTCGGAGGGCCTGCCGGTTTGTTTGGTTGTGGAAATTATTTTTCTCGCCCCAAAAAATGGTTACTCGGAATAAAATTTCTAGATCACAAGTTGAAAAGTCGGTGTGAACAACGAGCTATCCCGCGTATTTTCATCGAGAGGACTTTAATGCTTTAGGTCTGAACCTCGTTAAAAAGTGAGCTTATACAAAATTTGGAAGTTATTTTCTGAAAAAGTGCTTTATTTCCCAGTACAATAATATTTTTAGCACGAACAATAGCAACGGGAAAAAATTGTAAAAGAAAATTGTCGTTGAAACTTTAACGACGCTGAGGCGAAAATATTTGAAAACGCCCAAGCTTATGCTTTTTAACTCATCAAATAAACGCAGAAAATTAATAAATGTGTTCACCTACGACTTCACATGAAAGATCCACGCCAGTAGAATCTTTAAAAGTAAGGTTTGTTATTGTGCATAGTTTCACACTTGATTAAAAAATATATATATATACCTCCAACCAATTTTTCCTTCATCGCGGGAACTTCCAAAGAGCGCCTACGTCACCAAAAGTTTCTATGGGAAGTATTCTTTGGTGAAACCTCATTTACAACATCACCAGCAAAGTTAATTTTTTCCCTTGAAAATCGGTGATTAAGGAACGTCCCGTAGAGGGGCCTTAAGGCGCTTTCAAGCTGTTTTTTACCGCTTTTCACCTGAGGGACTCCCAACTCTCGCTGGAAATAAAGTTTTGATTGATTTGATTTGATGGTCACCTTTAGGGTCTGGGGCGTTTCGCGAGGGCTGACCCTAAGAGGAAACGAAGGAAAGATGAAAAAAAAAATGAAGGCTAAATTATGGGGTTTTTTGTGCCGAAACCGCGATCTGATTATTAGGTGCGCCGTAGTGGAAAACTCCGGAAATCAGGAATACCTGCGGCTATTTAACGTGCCGTTTAATCTAAGTACACGGGAGTTTTGGCATTTCGCCCGCATCGAAATGCGGAAAGAGGAAGGACGCGTCGACAAACCACGTGCCGCTCTCTTTTGCGACGACACTGCCTAAGATGACAGCCTTTATGAGCATTTCACCATATATGGCTGGACAAAGTTTACTCTGATGAACCGGTTCGCGAACCTTTATACCTTTTTATTTATCCAAATGGGCAGTGAACGAGAATGAAATCGGAGCGCGCTGAAACCGAAGCAGAATCAAAGCACTAGTTTTTATCAGTTCGACCCCGTGGTGCCAACAATAAGTTAAGGTGTCGTTGTTGCTTGTGAGTTACGCGTTCAGAATAAATATATAACACGAACACTTGCACGTGAAACACGATTTCTTTAATTGAATAAAATACTCCACATGAAACACTATATTCAAGATTATACGTGACGAGCTATTGCTATCACTCATGAATAGATGAAATGTTTATATTTAAGAAATCTGTTCCACACGGTGCCATCGTCGTCAGTGTACGCGGAATGTGGAAGGTCCGCATTACGGCGTGTCGTCCAAACTAAGCCGATGCCAATCGCTGCAAGAGTATCCACAGCAGGATACACAAGCGTTGCTGGGCCCATGCAACGACTACGGCAGGACGGCTATGACGACTCAGCACGGCAGATATATCGAGCGGACATAAAAATCATCAGCCAGATTTGAGACAACGAGGCCGTCGTCCGCACCAGTCTGGCCACGACGGGACTGGTGTTCGATAAGACATGTTCAGAAGCTGTCCAAGAGCTATAGATGCCTGTCACTGTGCGCCGGCATTTCACTACTTGTGCAGGCTTCAGCAGCCTCTATTCCTTCTTCGACAGTAGAATCTTGAGCTGTACCATCTTCTTTATCTGTAGCAGTTGCTACAAGGTACGTTTAACCTTGCTCATATTAAGTAGAGGCATGTCACAGTCCTGAGTGGTCTGGCTTCTTTTATTAGCGTCGAAGCTTTCTTGCGGCTCCACAGTATCTTTGGTGGGTTGGAAGTTATGATGCTTGAGTGCTAAACCATCTGCTCAGCCTTACTCGCCGTGGGCTCAGCTAGAGGAGCATCTGCAGTACTTGGGCCCAAATCTGTGTCGTCTGCTTCATTGATGTAAGACAGTTTTCTGGATGCCTTTGACTACGAGAAGGCTTCCAGCTGCTGCGGCGTTATTGATTCTCCCCTTTGCGCAGGACGAAGCCGAACTCGGACGGACCCAATAGCTGCTGCCGGTGTCTTTCCCCCGGTTGCGTGGGAACACAAACGCAGTCCTCCTTCACGCCGTCTTCCTCCTCCTCGTCAGTGAATGACTGAGTGACGGCGTTCAACCTGTTGTACTCATCCTGGTGGGCGTGTTCCGCACATGGATGTGTTATTGCATTCAATCTTTCAAACTCGTCCTGCTCTGTATATGCTGCCATCTTGGCAATGAAAAGCTCAAGGGTCGGCACAATGAGCGGTGGCGCAACTTCGAGTACTGCGAGTACATTTTTGCCGAAGCCTCTGACGCTTGTTGCTCGGAGATGATGAAAGCAAACGCAACTACGTTGGAACTGCTGGTTGTGTAGACCGAGACCCAGAGCCAGGAGCCTCAGATATTCGCTCAGCTCTCCGTGCTCCTGGGCCAGAAGCGCAACCACTGGGATGGCTTCAATATCGTCGGCATTGCTCACTTCCGCTATCATTACGCTGTTCTGGAGGCGCGCAAGTGCTGTAACATGGACCAGCGTGATGCCTGCGCCGCTATTAAAAATGCAAGAGATCCTGACCTCAGCAGCCGCAAGGACAGGAGCTCCAGGCGTTTTGCATGAAAACAGCCGCGTTGAAGGTTTATGCGGCGTGGATGATGACCTCTCAGGCTGTCTTGTCGAAGGTGTGGGTGAGCTGCAGAGCAGTGCCACGAATACTGGAGTTTTGGCACCCAACAAAGGGCGACCTTGCGTCGGCGGCGGCGAACGGCAACCAACGACGTCATTTCGGCACCCGGGCGCGAACAAGGTCTCAACAAGCTGCAGATTGCTTGAAGTTGCTGCGTTCCAAGCCTTGAACTCGGCCCGTTGTACGGACCGCAAGACTTCTCTCCAAGGCCCTGGTTGATCCGATAGCTCCTGAATGTCTGGCATGCTGGTTCGAGCTTCAGCACTTTGGCGATGCGCTGACGCAGATCGATGTTGCTGCCGAGGAAGGTGCAACTTGGCCTTCCTGATAAGCATGATCAATAGCGGCAGGTGCAGGTCGCTGTCACTAGAGGAGGCCTCGACGAACACAGCGGTAAAGATCATGCTAGATCACAGCGCTTATTTAGCAGGCTCGTAATGCGCGAACGTGTGTCGTTCTCGTTGCCAAGAAAGGCGCCATTCAGCCGTCTTGACAAGCCCGATCCAAAGATGCAGTTGATGGCCGTCGTCACTTGCGGTTGCTTCGGTGTTTGTGGCGAAATGGTTTCTTGTAGTTAGTTGTGGCTGCGTAAGCTGGTGGGTGATGCGCTGAAGGTGTCGCCGCCGGCGAGATCGCCTAGAGAGATTCGTGCTTTTCTAGACCGACTGTGCAGAACGGCGGTTCAGTGAACGATCTACAATTCCATGAGGACACGCGGCAGCACTTCTTTCTCCTTGCGGTACGCCACGCGACAAATGTGCGAATACGAGCCACAGAAAGGCTGCGTTCACACTTGGTCTCGTAGCAGGCGGAAGCGGAAAAAACTTGACAAAATCCGCCCGCCTAGGCGGAGAAACGGGCGCAAAAACCAGGCGGTGAACAAATCGGTCTCGGAGCGATTTTTCGCCAAAGCGAAGAGGAAAGACGTTCCGCTTTACCGGAAGCTGCAATCGCATGTAAACATCGGTGGTAAAATTTAGCATTTTCCATTGCTCATTGTCTATATTTAGGAAAAGCAACTGCCTAAAACTATCGAAACTACGTCTTCTTTATCTTCCATGGTAGACTAAAGTTGAAAGACGACACGCGCAGTTGTGCGAAATGATAACTGATGGATAAATGAATGAACGTATGTCTTGAAATAATGTGCTGAACAGCGCCACTAGGCGGACAAACGTACGCAAACTAGATGGATGTGGGCGAAAGCGCCAGTGGTTTCCGCTGCAGTGGCGAAACAAATGTGTACATCTTGTACATGCGCGGAAAAGACTTTCCGGCCGCTTTGGCTTTTCTGCCCGCTTGCCGTTTCCCAAGTAAGTCTGAACGTAGCCTAAGACTCCATCATCATCATCATCATCATCATCATCATCATCATCATCATCATGTGTGCAAATTCCTTCGTCATTTTTTTGCATGTATTTGTCTGTCTCTCATAAGTATTTTACTTTCGCAATTCTTCACTTGTTCTTTCGCATCTGAGAGAAGGTTTCTACCTATATATGATGAAAAGGAAACAAACAAGCTAACAACCATAACGTTCATGTGGTATGTCTGAAGGGAACCCTAATGCATGTTGTAGCGACGTCCGTGAGACAGTCATAGGTCAGGGTGCGTCATTGAAGTTGACGCTACAATAACAGCATACGAAGAAATTGCTGCGTTTGTTTTATGCGATTGGTGTTCACTTGATGGCGAGTTTTTTCATCAAATCAGATAGCGTGAACAATCAGCGGGTAAGATAGGTATTCGCGTAGTATTGAGCTAGCTGTCCCTGTTAGAGCTCCATCATTGGTGCCTATCTGTCAGTTCCCTCTTTGCCGCGTGAGCAGTTGGGTGCAGTAGGAAATTGTGGAAAACCATTGTAGATATTGTTTTGGTATGGTCGCTTCAAGTATCAGTTATTATCTGCTGTCATAGTTTTTTCTCTTTTCCTTTTTGTGGGTGATTATTGTCCTCCCGATTATCGCTGTCATCAGTATATCTCTCGGTGCAATGCATGCCTACTAGACTAAGTGCTATATTCTTTTACTATTCTCGCGTATTCTTTAGCGAAGCAGTCTCGTCTGATCAGTTGGAAGAAAGTCGCGAATATTGTTGTACACATCGAATGTACTACCCACCATTGTTGCTTATTGGCTTCGTCGTTATGCTACTAAGCACGAGGTCACAGGAAGAAAACACGGCCGCGGCGGCGGCCTCATTTCCATGGGTGCCAAATGCAAAAACGCCCGTGTACCGTGCTTTGGGAGAATGTTAAAGAACCCGAAGTGGTCCAACTTAATCCGGAGTCCCCATTACGGCGTGCCTCATAATCTGGTCGTGGTTTTGGCAAGTAAATCCTCAGAACTAAAATAAAGATGCACGCGAACGCCAGCGCTTACTCTGGAATGTACAGTGAACGATGCATTCGTGATCTTCACGAAACGGACGCTGTACTCTATCAGGTACGCGCGCGAGCGAATTCGGAAACCACAGCGTCTGCTGCGTAGATCGGTTGCTTGACAAGCCTTCTTTTGATGTCGCCAGAGTTGCAGTTGAAAAACAAATTTCGAGAGCATTGTTGCGTGCCCTTCTGCACACACAGAAGATGGAAGAATCGTGAGGAATCATTCTATCGTTTCCTTAATGACAGTGAAGCAAAGAGCAAACCAAACAGCTATGGACCCAGAAACTGTGGATAAGCAAGTCCATAGCGGCTGTCACGGTTGTATGCGTGCGGCGATTTTCAGACAGATGATTCTTTTCTTTTTCGGCAAGTAAGAGAGCCTACAAGATTTCTTGCTTTTCATCGAGGGCGAAGAGCTTTAGGTAAATTGATGTGCAGCTAAGGCTCCTAATTATTTTGCTTTCTACAGTCGCCTACGTTGCTTCGGTTATAAATATGCAATCGTTCTGCCTTTCCACGTGAAGCACAAGTAGACACAGCTGTCGCTACTTTGGCATGATTAGTGACCTTTACTGGGATTAGCCGTGGTATTCCGCATTAATTTCGCGCCGCTATTACCGAGAACGGGAGTTGTGCAGAATGTTTAAGCAATAACAGATTTTAGATTATACGAAAGCCATAGCATGAGTGTATAGCATACTTCCTTTATAACATTTTCCAGTACGTTTTCCAAGTTCTTGGTCACATTGTCAGCAAACATTGGCAACCGCATGCGTCGTGCAGACGATCTCTGAGCCAGCATGGCGAGGTACGGGCGCCTCGGACGAAGTGCACTATACAAAGGCGACTAATTTGCGCTTTCAAGATGATTTCACGGTTATTTCTAGCAGACAACAGGATCACGCTGCAGAATTACTTTGGTTCACAGATAGTTGTGTCAATTCTGCGTTTCACGTAGATCCGAGTGTGTTAATTTGCGGACAGTTGGTACACGATAAGGTACCTGGGCAGCGGCGTTCAATTTGAACCGGCAATATCTCCGTGTTGTTCTCATCAGCGTGTAACATATGAGGAATGCCGCGTTTGTATGGTACAGCTCTGGCATTTACAGCGCCGGGTAGGTCGCTTGCACTTTATTTATTTATTTATTTATTTTATTCATTTATTTATTTATTTCATGTACCCTCAGGGCCATTGGCATTGGAGAGGGGAATGGTTACAGGCATACAAAACAAGAAAAAATAGGAAATGTGGCACAAGGAATAGGAGTATTCTAAGAAAAAGTTAACAGGTGTGTCTACTCATACAATATTAGCTAAGGCGTTCTTGAAAAGCTGGTAATCTTTGATCGTGGCTGTCAGTGCGGGAATAGTCTCCCAGGACGAGCCTGTTTTTATTGCACCGTCACCGGACCCACTCGACTCTGCATGCGAGAAATCGACCCAGGAGACACGCGAAACTGGTGTGAAGCCAAGGAAATCTGCGCTGGTAGGCGAATATTTATTGAAATAAAGTAAGTTAAGTAGAGCTGATTCTTTCATTGCGTATTTATGTACACACAATACGGTCAGTTATCTGCATATTCATGGGACCAGTACGCAGGTAGGTACATGTGGCCATATAAGCTGATTTGTCGAGCTCTCGACTATTTCGTTGTCTGCTGACCGAGAAACACTACTACACACACCAAACACGTCACAATCACGACACGTCTTGGCCAATCAGCTGGGTCAAGGCTACAGAAGTCATTTCCAACCAGCGACCGTGAAAAGTGGCTGGAGCAATCGCTTGAAACTTTTCCGACGCTATTTTCGACCGCATCGAAGGTGCTACGATTTCTTGACGGACTGGACTGCACCGTCGGCCCCCGTCTTCGTTTCACAGTCACAGCGGCACCGCGCACGAACAGAAGTCCACGTAGGACGCATTAAGCCGTTCTATGGACGCTAAGGAAATTCAGAGTCGAAGTCCTTATTTGTTACATGCCTTGTTGTTTAATTTTTGTTTGTACTTGCTTCATTTACATGTTTGGCTTTCATGGGGCGCCATAACGCAAAGTTATTCCGCTCTGATGTTTATTTCAATCCCTGGACTTCAAATTTATGTAACCGCCTATACAAGCACAAGTGTTGTCCCGCAAAGTTGTTTCAACAGCCTCACCACTTTCTATGGATCTATCAGAGACAAACATTCAGTGTGTACCTGGGTCTATGTCTCTACGTCTACTCCTAGATGTCAGTAGACGTTGGCGCGATGCGGGTAGACTGCTGTCACAAAGGAAATTTGGAGGGTTAATTAAACGGAAGTGTCAGGGTCTACTAAAAATGAAAAATATATAACGAAAGTATAAATTAACCGAGCCAAAAACGACGACTATTTCACTGACGGCGATAAAAAAGGCATGCCAATCACGTCATTACGATAGCTGCGGTACCATGACAACACCAGAGCAGGGACACGACTATTGGTAAGACGACAAGAATGATGACGTCGTACACCGGCGACAGCATGACTGCTTACACGTCATTGACTGCGAGGTCACATCCCCGTTGCAGACAAGTGCAGATTTCCGACGAATTCTTCCTTTGCCAAGAATGTTATGAGAATTATAGACAAGATGATGATGCCTGCAAGAGACGCCACAAAATTTGCACAGAATAATCTTAGCAGCACTCGTCGATGAAAAACTTGGATACCTCTCTTATTGCGAAGCGTAAATGGCCTGTAGAAATTTAATGGCCACTGCTTAGTGGTGTTCGTTTTCAGTGCGGAGCCTTCGGATGCTTTCCAAGTCAAATTAGTATCTATATTTTGTCCCGGATGAATACTTACTTTACTCAAATTTTTATTACCATTTCCTCCTTTCTTTTATGGCTTCACCAACGCGTGTAAGTTTGATTGTGTAATGCTGTAAAGCTTCACAAGAAAAGCAATAAGCTATACGAGATTATCAGAGCAAGATTACTCCCAAAAGACTACAGACCTGTGCAACGTTGCAGCCCAGTTTACAGCAAACTGTTTATTTCGAGCTATTGCTAATAAAAAAAAAGTTTAGTACCGTATAAGTAAACCTCCCATTTTAAACATTGTCTGTGAATATATTTAAGTAAGAGTAAACCTCCTACTTTAAGAAATTCATACTAAATTCTGGAAGTAGTAACTCCTTGTCACAAGGTTCACTTTGGGCAGTTAGTAACGGCGCCGATGTTGCCGTTACAACCCAATGGACGTGGTGCATAGCACTGGTACAGCTGTAAATGCACTAACATTTACGAACGATAGATAGTGATTGCACCGGCATATCGTGGCCTTTGCTACCGAACTATGTTAGTGGAGTCATTTTTGTTTATAAGCAGCGCTTCTATTGCCAAGAAATATTGAGATCGCGTCTCTTTTAAACGTGCTTATTACCAACACGTATACGAAAAAAAATAAAGAACGCAGAAAAGGAAGATCGTATTGTCACACAGTTTAGTAATATTTATAACACTATCAAATAAGGGCCCCTAGGTTAGCGACAGAAACATTAGTTTGCGTGTAATAAAGACAGCACGACCGACTACAGACTGAAAGAACCCCGAATACACGCAAAATTCCCGCCCGACTGGCCGCTCGAGGTACGGCATTCGCGGGCTTATTTCACCCTAGTAAAAACAATTTTATGTAGCACGTATTAAGAAACAGAAAGATACGTCGGGAGTTTTTCATGCAGCTCTCCAATTTTCTCACTGACACTTTTAATCTAACTATAATATTTAAGAAGTTGATTAAGTTATTAGGACTAATTATGTAATTAGGCGGAATGCAAAATATTAAGCTGAGTATCTACAAACGACGGCAAACATTAATTTGGGTCTGTCCCACTACATTGCATTTGTATATTTTTATATCTTGGTGCATGATAGTTTTGACATCCTGTAGTGTCATTATCTTAGACACTCCTGAGGCCTGTTTCCTGAGCATATGCACCTACTTTTCCATATTATTATGATGATAATGAAGTGAATGATCGTGATGAACCTTCAAAATACGGCATGGGACCACAAGGGGGCAGAGCTAAGAATAGGGTGATTGCAAGCACGGATAATTTCAGTATCGAATGACGAACTAGAAAAACTGTAACTTGGTACGAACAGCTAGATGGCTTATTGATTACGGTTATAATAGTCAATTTCTTCTTCTTCTTCATTTATTATTATTTTTATTGGCATGGAGATATTCCTAAACAGCTTGGAAATATTCAATTCGTTGCTCGAAAGTGATCGTGTGGTGCTTGTGCGCATCGCGATGCACGAATACAGTGTCAACCATAAGTAACGGTGTCATCGTTACTTGGGTTAACGCGGTCAGCATACAAAGACAACCCCTAGATTGCGCAAGAAAACCTACTGCTTTAATAACATCAAAGACACCAAATGAAGCATAACATTCAATATCATTCGCCGCGAGTGCACTAAGATATCACTGGTCATGGTGAATTATTGCCAATAAATTGAGAAAATGTTTATGACCAAGAAGTCTGGTCCACCCGTCCCATCGTCGTCAATGTATGCGGGACGTTGCAGATCTTCCCTCCGTCGTCTATTCCAACCGCGTGCTATTGCGGTTGGAACTGCGGCCAAGACCTTATTGCCGATACTTATGCCGCGGTTCGCTAGGAAGCAGTGGATGCAAATATAGCTGCGTTGGAGCCGCTGGTGAAGCAGGTCGTGAACCAGGCCCAGCAGTAAATGCGTGCCCAGCTGGTGGCCCTCCTGCGGCAAAAGAGCAATCACTGGGAGGGCCGGAGCAGCGTTGCCATCCCCCACTCGCGAAAACACTACGTCATCCTGTAGGCATGCAACTGAAGGAGCACGGACTAGTGCGGCGCACAAGCAGCTGTTGACAAAAGTGCAAGGGATCCTTGTGTCAGCAGCAGGAGCAGGAAAAGGAAATGGTCGAGGCGTGATGCAGGAAAAGAGCCGGTCTAGTGGCTTGTTGTCAGATGACCTTCCAGGTGGTCTCGGCGTAAGGAAAAGTGCGCTGTACAGTAGCTCCAGCAATCCGGAAGCCTTCGCGCCCAACGAAGGGTTACCGTGAGCTGGGGGCAGCGAGCGGTAACCAGTCACATCAATGCGGCATAAGGACACGGAGAAGCGCGCAACACGCTGTTTGTTGCTCGAAATCGCTGCGGACGAAGATCTGCAGACAGGGAGTTTTGAGGGCTGCAGCACATGAACCCATTGCTTGGTGCTTTCCAGTAGTTCCGGAGTGTGCAGCATACTTATCCGTGCGTCAGCACCTTGGTGATGCGCCGATGCCGAACGTTGTTGCTGCCGAGGGAGGCGCCGCTCAGCCGTCGTGAGGAGCAGGATCCACAGATGCAGCATCTGGTCGTCGTCACAAGCAGTGGCCTCGGTGTACGTAGCGAAAAGGATTCCTGAAGCTAATTGCTCTGCGTGAGCCCGTTGGTGATCAGCTGACGTAGGTCGTCGTCGCTGCCGAGAACGCCGAGGCGGTCCTTCTCGATCGCTCTTTCCGGGTGGGTTGGGGCCGAGCACCGAAGCCCCGGACTGCCGCGGCGTGTCTCGAAAACCCGCCGAACGTAGTAGTTCTTCCTGCAAGTGTGAAGCGGCTTCGACTACGCCAACACATGTTATTCTTCGTCGAAGTTCAGGCACTGCGGATCCCCTGGCCATCGCGATACAGACCGCTGCCTGAATTGATCGCGTGCAACCTAATTCCACTTGAATGAATGCTACTTGCTTGTCTGACTGGGACGTTACTGACGCTGGAAGATGGCGACCTAGGCTTCTTTCTCGCTATCTTCTCTGACCGTGCGTGAACTGACGAGGAAACACTTCTTTCTCATCGCGCAGCGCCGCGTGCTCGGCTGTGAAAAAGTAAAGGCAATGAAGAGGCTTCGAAAATTGCTTGTTCTGTTATATGTACGTTATATTTCCTTATGGGTGTATTTATTTACACGCGATGATTAAAATGTTTGCAGCTCCATGCGACTACAAAAAAAAAAAACATGCACACTAACACCCAAATTAGCTAATGAAGAAAATGCCATATGGGATCTCTGGTGCGATGCTAGACACATGTGCTGAATGAAGAATTGCTAACGGGGTACTGTGCCCATGCGAGATATTGTGTATAAAGGAATCGCAAGGGCACGGTGATGTACTGATGTTCGCCAGGTAATAGTAAACCAGCGCGAAGTTAAAAGAAGGTAATTGAGGGCGAAATCACAAAAACAACATAGAAATGAAATGGCCGGATCTCTGGGCCCTTCGTTGCGAATGACATTCCAGCGCGTAAGCGTGATTGTGCTTCTTCATTGCCCGTCATAACAACACACGTTTTTAACTGGCCGTCGCTTGCGGCCAATCCGCTCTATATCACGCGTTGAGACGCTACACAGAACTGTGCTGATTTTGGCAGTTTTTAGGGGCCCGTCTCCGATATGTGGCAGCGAAGCGCAGAGTGCTTGACTGGGAAACGAGGAGGAAGCCAAGTTGACGCACCACCGCGCTCTCTTAAATACCTGGGAATCACGTATGATGGGAAACTAAACTGGAAAACGCACACTGATAATGTCGCGTCTAATGCAACTCGTGCCGTGGGATGATTGCATAAGATAAGCAACCGACTTTATGGGTTGCGAAGACATTACAATATTTACGACATGTAAAATGTATGTCTCACCCATCATGGAATTTGGCCGTCTTGTTTTCCGGCAGCTCAGCTAATAAAATGCAGCCTCTGGTTTTATCACAACGGTAAGCTCCGTTCTGTATAATGAAGCGCGAATACCATGTTTAAGAAGTATATTCAGGATCCTCACAGTCCAAATTTACCTAAAAATTTACGATTCTCTTCAAAGAAAATCAACGAATGTTTTCATTAATGAACTAAGTTCATTTTTAAATATCATTGGCCGCGAGTACGCACACCTCAGATTGTATTTGTACAGGCGCAGCTAAAAGCATTGAAAGTACACATTCAACGTATTCAACCAACAGGTCAATCTAAGATAATGCTCCAGATAGAATTTGGCGATATATTCTCCCCAAATACTAAACTAATGCCAAACCAATATTTAAATGGACAATTACTAGTTTACCTTTCTCACCTGGGAACAGGCAATATAATAGCCACTGATGTTTCACTCTCTGAGGAGAAGGCTGGCGTAGGCATTTTCTCTCGTGCTATCTGTTGGTACTTTTCTATACGCCTTCCAGATTACACGCCAATTTTCATACCAGAATTATTAGCTATTCTTTTAGCACTGCGGGAACTTCCCGCTAATCAATCGTCAGCTGTCGTGGTTACAGATTCTCTAGCGGTATGTTTGTCGCTTTCAACTGCAACGAATACAGCTGTCTTAAGTATGTTTTAAAAATTTAGTCCCTACAACTTAAAAAAAAATTATTTCGCTGTGATTTCCTGGCCACCGCGGTTTATACTTAAATGAAATGGCAGTTGTATATGCCAGAACCTATTTGAATGGACATTTGATTCATGCTTTACCGAATACATCTTCCATCACTGCATCGAGATACAGAAAATTATTGTAAATTATCGTATTAATAAATAACTTTCAGCATCTCAGTTTTTGCTGGAATGAACCGTGGTATCCTTCTCGGCATTTGGAAGTTATATACACCACACTGCGCTGTAGCATTTCGCAATTGAATCTTTATTTACATAGAGCTGGTCTGACGATGTCCCCTCCCCCTCTAAGGAAATTGAATCAATAGAGCACTCCTTTTTTATTGTGTAGATGATATTCACACCAGAGAAAGATATTGCTCGAAGCTCCATTTAAAGTTGGATTACGGTTAACTATACCAGTATTATTATCAATTGGGGCCTCGACACAGGCTGTAGTCATAGAAACGTTTCTTCCGCAGTATTTGACTGAAACACCACGATTGCCCTGCTAATTGTTGTATTTTTATTTTAGATATCATATCTGCATTCATTTCGCCTGAATCAGCTTCTCTAAATTCTTTATATGACAATTTCTCCTTGACTGCACCCTCTTTTAGAATTCACGTCTGACTGGTCACTCGCACACTAGCCTAGTTATTGCATCATCTCCTTATTTTGTATTTCTTTTACTTTGGGTTTATCGTCTTCAAATAAGAATTTCGTTTAGCTGGCTCCTGGCACCCGATTCTTGACCTTTCCCCCTAAGTCGGTGCAAACCATGAAGGAGGCTCAATATCATCATCATCACTTGCGCTGTATGGGTGTAGATTCTCGGGATATACTGGCACGTACTCCTCTATACGGGCTCGGTAGAGGAGTCAGAGCATTGTTCTGGTTTCGGCTGACAGAGTAAGCACCGTATGCATGTACACGGCCGTTCCTGTTGAGCTTAATACCCTATAAGTAAACTTCCTATTTTAAAACGTTGTCTGTGAATGTATTGAAGTAGAAGTGAACCTAGGTCAACTAATCACAGGGAGCCCTGATCTTGAGAAGGAAATTCACAGAATAAAAATGGGTTGGATCGCATACGGCACACATCATGAGCTCCTGATTGGAAGCTTACCGTTATCATTGAAAAGGAAGGTATACAATCAGTGCATTTTATTGGTGCTGACATATGGGGCAGAGACTCGGAGACTGACAAACAAGCTCGAGAACAAGTTAAGGACTGCGCAAAAAGTGATGGAACGAAGAATTCTAGGCATAACGTTAAGAGACAGAAAGAGAGTGGTTTGGATCAGAGAGCAAACGGTTATAGACGACATTCTAATTGACTTGAATAGAAAAAAATGCCGCTGGGCAGGTCATGTAATGCGTAGAGTAGATAACCGTTGGGCCATTAGGGTGACTGAATGGGTGCCAAGAGAAGGGAAGCGCAGTCCAGGACGGCCAAATACTATTGAGAGTGAAGAAATTTGGAAGTTTCCGGGTGCTAGTTGGCATCGGTTGGCGCAGGACTGGGGTAATTGGAGATCGCGGGGAAGGGCCTTTGTCCTGCAGTGGACATAAAATAGGCTGTTGATGATGATCATGATGGTAAAGGTGGTGGTGGTGGTAGTGGTGATTATGATGATGGAGATGATGATGATCAATCAATCAATCAATCAATCAATCAATCAATCAATCAATCAATGTTTTATTTTCATTCTGTCAATGATACTGAAAGAAGGACTGTGACAAAAAGCTGTCTTTCAGAACAGCTTGACTAGGCCACAGCCCCATGGAAAAATTTCGGAGCGGTAACAGCACTACCGTAAAATAAATCAAAAATTGAAACTTAACAGACAGCGTAGTAGTATAGGGCACACACTAAGTAAAGGAAATGCTAAGGTAATACAGATGGCAGTTTTTACAGTCGTCAAAAAATAAATACAAAACAGTTTCTTGGAAAAATCAATATCTGAAATGCTTTCAAATTACAAATGCCTAGAATAAATACACTGCATGTACAGGAAAAACAATATAGAAATCAATTTGTTACAAATAGTTACATACAACCAGATGAAACAATTCGATACGGGTATGGATTTCATAAACGAGACAAAGTTTGTAGTATAACCAGTGTTAAGCAGTAGAAATATCAGAGGTATACATCACTGTGTATAACTTGCGGATATCCTGATATAAACAATCAAATAAGTCAAAATTGTTAAGGTCATAGTGATTGAGGAATGACGGAAGAGTGTAAGACAAGCGCTCTTTCCCGGAGTTTAATCGTACTGTGTCTACTCCCCGATTTTCTCCATCACGCGTGGGATAATTTAAATGCCTAATTCTTAAATTAGCCAGAACACGCAAATTTGTTATGGTCTTACAAGTTTGTAATTTGAATTTTCTGCTTAACGTATAATTGTATGTCTGGTGTATTTTAACTATTCCTGAAATGCAGAATAAAACATTAGTAGATGCCGCAAAAGGTGCATTGAAAATATGCCTAATACATTTTTTCTGAACCAAGTATATTTGATTTAGATTTGTGACCGTCGTTGTACCCCATACTAGTTGGCAATAGTTTAAACGAGAGCTAAACAGCGAAAGATAGAGTAGAAGCTTGATTCCTTTTGGAAGTAAGTATCGAAGCCGACCAATTACACCGGTGACCTGAGGTAATTTTTGCAGAACACGTCTTACGTGGTAATCCCAACTCATATTCGCGGAAAAAAATATGCCCAGACATTTAAAATGGTCAACTATTTCAATAGTGTGAGTACTCAGTACTATGTCTTCATGAGGTGGAATTATTTTATTTTTTGGTCGGAATATAACAGGTTTTGTATTATTTTCGTTAATACGCATAGCATTTGCCGCTGACCATATGTCTAGCGTTTTCATTGTGTGATTACAAGTTCTGATAAGCTCATGAATATCATGCCCTGAAAACAGTATGCTGGTATCATCAGCATATATTATGTATTTCGCCTCGCAATTAATATTTACAATGTCATTAAGATTTATATTAAATAATAGTGGGCCTAGAATACTGCCCTGTGGCACTCCACACAGCAAAGGTTTCATCCCGGATATAGAGTCGCTTATCTGAACGACCTGGTGTCTGTTCGATAAATAAGAGTCAATAAGCGTTAGGGCTTGTCCACGAATACCATAGCAATGCAATTTCGTTAACAATATGTTATGGTTTACTTAATCATAGGCCTCTGAAAAATCAATAAAAATACCGAGAACGAGCGCCTTATTTTCAAATTGTTCAAGAATATACTCTTTTTGCTCCAGGAGTGACAGTCCAACTGATTTATTGATGATGATGAAACCTCCTACTTTAAGACATTCATGCTAAATTCTGGAGCTAGTAACTGCTTGTCACAAAGTTCACTTAGGGCAGTTATCATCGGCGCCGATTGTTGCCTTTACATCTCATTGGACGTGGTGCGTACCACTGGCACAGCTGTAAATGCACTAGCATTTACTAACGATAGATAGTAATTGCTCCGGTATTTCGTGGCATTTGCTACCGAACTATGTTAGTGGAGCCTTCTTTTGCTTCCAAGCAGCGCTTCTATTGCCGAGAAATAATCCGATGGCGTCTCTTCAAAAATTGTTTATTAGAAGTAGGTATACAAAAAAAAGAGAGAATGCAGACACAGAAGATCGTATTGTGAATCAGTTTAGTAATATTGATAAAACCTTCCAATAAGGGCCCAGAGGTTCACGACAGAAACATTAGGTTGCGTGTAATAAAGACTGCACTACCGGCTACAGATTGAAAGAACCCCGAATACACGCAAAATTTCCGCGCGACTGGCCACTCGAGGTACTGTATTCCCGGGCTTATTTCACGCTAGTAAAAAAGCACGTATTAAGCAGCAGAAAGCTGTGTCGGGAGCTTTTCATGCAGCTCTACAATTATCTCATTGACACTTTTCAATTTAGCTAAGATATTTGAGAAGTTGATGAAATAATTAAGACAAATTGTGTAATTAAGCGGAATGCAAAAAAATAATCTGTGTATCTACAAGCGACGGCAAACAACATTACCTTGGGTCTGTCCAGCTAAATTTTTTTTGCGTATTTCTTAAATTTTGGTGCATGATATTTGGCACACCCAGTAGTGTTATTATGGTAGACACTCTTGAGGCCTGTCTCCTAAGCACGCGAACCTATTTTTCCTGATAATGATGATGATAATGATGTGGATGATCATCATGGTCCTTCAACATATGACATGTGCCCACAAGGGGGCAGAGCCAAGAATAGAGTCATTGCAAGCAAGGACAATTTCAGCATCGAATGACGAACTAGAAAAGTTATAACTTGGTACGAACAACTTCTGTGTAATTTAGAATTTAGATGAGATGGTTTATTGATTGCATTTCTAATAATCACTTTTTTCTTCTTCTTTTATTGTTATTTTTATTGGCATGGAGATATTCCTAAACGGCTTGGAAATATTCCATTCGTTGCTCGAAAGTGTTCGTGCGGTGCTTACACGCATCGCGAAACACGAATACACTGTCAACCAAAAGTAAAGGTGTCGTCGTTACTTCGGTTAACGCGGTCAGCATACAAAGACAACTCCACAATTGCGCGTCAAATCCTGTTTCTTTAATTAGATCAAATGCGTCAAATGAAGCGCTATATTCCAGATAATATGCCGTGAGTGCACTAACATATTGTTACGAAGAGTTGCGAAGAAATGGTCTTATTTACAGGCGATGGATGATGATCGTCGCGTGATAGTAGCGCAGCTCGGCCTCTCCAACGCTTCGTCCTCTTCGTCTTCCCTTCTTTTCTCTTGTCCGTGCCTTTTGTATCTGTTACATTTCCCCGCAAGCAGACGAAGCCCGTGGGGCGAGTCAGGATGCGCAAGCAGGGTAGAAAGGCTTCAGGCGAGCAATGTGAGTCAGCTGAGTTCTGCTTGATCGCCGACCATTGCACAGTAGGCGAGCTATGACGTAAGTGAGTTCGCTCAGGCGGTCCACAACTACAAATGGGCCTGAATATTTTGACAATAACTTTTGGCACAATCCACGCTTGCGTTGCGGTGTCCAAAGAAGGACCAAGTCACCTTTTTCCAACGATACTTGTACGTGACGGTTGTCGTATCGCTCTTTCGAACGACTTTGCGAGGCCAGAGTACGAAGACGAGCTATTCGACGCGCTTCTTCGGCGAGACACAAAGTCTTCGATACAGAATCGTCACTGTGCAGAACGAACGGTAAGAAAGTGTCCAGAGGGCTTCGCGGTAACCTGGCATAGAGGAGATAAAATGGGCTATAGTTCGTGGTTTCGTGTTTCGCCGTGTTGTATGCGTAAGTGATGAAGGGCAGCACGTCGTCCCAGTTCTTATGATTGGAGGAGACGTACATGGCAAGCATGTTGGTCAGCGTTCTGTTCGTCCTTTCAACGAGGCCATTGGTCTGTGGATGGTACGGCGTGGAATGACGGAACTGGGAAGTGCACAAACGAAGTAGCTCTTCAATGGCATCAGCAGTGAACTGGCGACCACGGTCGCTGATGATGACACGTGGTGGGCCATGACGAAGGACCACGGAACGCAACAGGAAGACCGCCACGCAAGCGGCGGTGGAAGACGGTATGGCTGCAGTTTCTGCATACCGTGTAAGATGGTCTACGCAGACAATTATCCAACGGTTCTTGTTGCTAGATAACGGGAATGGACCCAAAAGGTCAATGCCTACTTGCTCGAATGGCGTGTTGGGTGGTGTCAATGGCCGAAGGGGACCCGGGGCTGCGGTGGTCGGTCGCTTGTGACGTTGGCACGTTTCACAACTAGCGACATAGCGCTTGGTTGTTTCGTACATCTTGGGCCAGTAAAAGCGCTCCTGCGTGCGGTGTAGTGTTCGTACGAAACCGAAATGGCCGGATGTCACATCATCATGCATGGCGCGTAGAACGTCGGAGCGAAGGCTCTCCGGGACAACAAGCAGAAAACGCGCTCCATGCCCGGAATAATTAGTTTTGTAGAGTAATTTATCACGGACGGTAAAGCGACCACTGCCTTGAGAAGTACGGGCGGCAACAAAAAGCGGATCGAGGGTAACATCACTCCGTTGTTCTCGCTGAAAGTCTGCCGCGTCAGGGAACGTAGAAGTAACAGCAGCGAGACAGTCGTCAAAATTCTCAGCATCGCAGTCGGTAGCCGCAAGAGGAATCCGAGAGAGGCAGTCTGCGTCAGCGTGACGACGGCCACTCTTGTACGACACCACAAAGTCGTATTCCTGGAGGCGCAGTGCCCAACGTGCGAGGCGACCAGAGGGATCACGCAAACCGACCAGCCAGCATAAAGAATGATGGTCGGTGATAATCTTGAATGGTCTACCGTAAAGATAACACCGAAACTTCTGTATGGCGAAAACAGCTGCCAGGCATTCCTGTTCCGTAACCGTATAATTCCGTTCAGATTTGCTCAGGCAACGGCTGGCATATGCGACTACATGTTCTGCGCCACTGTGACGTTGTACAAGCACCGCTCCTATCCCAATTCCACTAGCATCAGTGTGAACTTCAGTTGGGCAAGACGGATCGAAGTGACGCAAGAGCGGTGCTGACGTTAGTATAAATTTCAGTTGAGAAAATGATGCGTCACACTCTGGTGTCCAATTGAAGGATGCATTTTGTCGCAAAATACTTGTCAACGGGTAAACGATGTCGGCAAACCTGGGAACAAAACGACGAAAATATGAACATAGGCCAATGAATGAGCGAAGTTCTCGTGCTGATTGTGGTGGCTTGAAGGAGCTCACCGCTTCAATCTTACGAGGATCGGGTCTGACGCCATCCTTGTCAACTAAGTGTCCCAGGACCAGTGTTTGACGTTCGCCAAAGCGGCATTTCTTTGAGTTTAGAACCAGCCCAGCTTTCTCGATGCAGTCGAGAACAAGGCTGAGGCGTTGATTATGTTCTTCAAACGTGCGGCCAAAGATTACAACATCATCGAGGTAACACATGCATATCTCCCACTTCAGACCACGTAGTACTGTGTCCATGAATCTTTCGAAGGTGGCAGGAGCATTGCAAAGGCCAAAAGGCATAACATTAAATTCGAATAGGCCATCTGGAGTCACGAAAGCGGTCTTTTCCTTGTCGGCAGGGTCCATAGGTATTTGCCAATACCCCGATCGCAAATCAAGTGTTGAGAAGTAAGAAGCAGCGTGTAAGCAATCAATGACGTCATCTATTCGCGGTAGTGGATAGACATCCTTCTTCGTCACTGCGTTTAGATGTCTGTAATCCACGCAGAATCTCCAGGAGCCATCTTTTTTTCTGACCAGGATTACTGGGGCTGCCCAAGGACTAGACGACTCTTGAACGACACCTTTGTCCATCATCTCCTTGACTTGTTGTGCAATAACCTTTCGCTCGGAGGATGACACTCGGTAGGGCTTCTGGCGGATGGGGTGTGCGGAGCCGGTATCTATTCTGTGACGAGCGCGGGACGACGGCAAATGAAGGGGTGCATCTCCATGCGTGAAGTCGAATGCAGCCTCATGCCTGGCAAGGACATGTACCAGTGCTTGCCGTTCCGACGTACCGAGAGCCTTGCTGATCATGCCAAGCATTAGCTCTTCAAAATGGCTATTATCGCAAGGAGAGCAAGCTGGAGAGACGTCCGTAGTTAGGGCCGCCATTGAGTTACATGCGGCTTCATCGAAGAGAGCGAGTTTCATACCGCGAGGAAGGACAACCGGCGTGGCGGAACAGTTCAGCGCCCACAATGTGGCGACTCCTTTCGTCATGCACACGACAGAGCAGGGCACAAGTATATCTTTTTTAGCACAGTTTATGCGGAGAGGCCTAACTACAATATCAACACAATCAGCGTCAACAGTAGTTGCAGAAACACGAACGGGCGTCAGGCACCACGATGGTGCAATCACTTCATCAAGAACACCGAGTGTGTCTGTGTCCCTGTGTTCGCCACGCGAGCTTTGTTCGGAATCTGTTGATATAATTAACTTGTTCAATGATATTTCGCCACAACCACAGTCCACGGAAGCGCCGCACTGTTCAAGAAAATCAATACCAAGAATAACATCGTGCGAACAACGAGCAAGAACAACGAATTCCGACACAAAAACTTTCCCAGCCAACAAAACACTCACAGCACAAACACCAAGGGGATGAAGCCACTCGCCGCCCACTCCACGAAAAGTAATACCGTCGTTCCAAGAAAACATAACTTTGTGGCCTAGACGGTTCTTGAAAGCGAGGCTCATCACAGACACAGTCGCCCCAGTATCAACTAACGCCATGGTCGGTATTCCGTCAATCGAGACATTCACTTTGTTTTTGAGCATCACAACAGGCAGAGGAATTTCTGGCAACGACCGTCCGGCGACCTCACCTCCATTGGCCGCGGATGCTAGTTTCCCGGCGGCGGTGACGAAGAACGGCGCCGAGGGGACGGAGAGCGACGGGGACGATTATTTGGTGGCGTCAAACTCCGCTCAGAAGTTGGCGAATCGCTGCGTCTGGTCTCGTGTGGGAAGTGGTCCATTGGAAGGGAATCGGTCGTCCGCAAGTCATATGAAGTACGGGTTCTGGGTGGCGATAGCATTGTTGGTGTCCTTCGTGATTGACGGCCTTGGCGACAATACCGTGCTATATGGCCTGTGGCACCGCAGTTGTAGCACACGGGAGGGTCGTGGTGCACAGCATCTTCCTCGAAACGGATGCTAGGCTGCTGCGGGCGGCGAGAAAGTTCGTTGTCATGTGGATAACGTGTCTCTGCGCCTCGCTGAAATCCGTCATATCGTTCATAAGTCACGTCGTGGTAGTAGGGTCGGTGCCCTTCTTGTCGCAGATGTAACAGATGTAAATGTAACAGATACAAAAGGCACGGACAAGAGAAAAGAAGGGAAGACGAAGAGGACGAAGCGTTGGAGAGGCCGAGCGTCATAAGTAGCGCCTCTGTCGTAGAGACGTGGCTGCTGTCGGGGCGCGAGTTCATAATCCTCGGTGCCCCTCGCCGCAGGATACGGGGCGATGGATGCCACGTTTGACTGGCAATCTGGTGATAAGCGGAAGCTGTGAGTGCCTGAATGTGTCGCTTGTGCGTGCAAGCTGAGCTCTTCCCGAACTATTTGTCTGATCGTTGATGCAAGATCGAGGGGCTGGTTGCTGTCCACGCTTGCAACTGTTGTCACATTGGCTAGCCTGCCAAACTTCGGCGTGATGCGCCTCGTTTTCAGCTGCTCGAAAGTACGACAATGCCGAATGATGTCAGTGACGGAAGCCAGGTTGTCCTTTGCGATGAGGAAATTATAGACGTCTTCGGCAATTCCTTTCAATATGTGCCCGACTTTATCTTCCTCAGACATTCCAGAGTCCACCATCCTACACAGTTTTATTACCGCCTCAATATAGGTCGTGCAGGTTTCGCCTGGCACTTGCGCACGTTGCAGTAGCGTCTGTTCCGCCCTTTTCTTTTTCGTCGCGGAGTCGCCGAATCTCTCTTTGATTTCGGAAACAAATCTTCCCCATGTTGTGAACGTTTCCTCGTTATTGTCGAACCACAGCAACGCAGTATCCGTTAGGAAGAACACGACGTTCGAAAGCTGAGAAGCGCTGTTCCACTTGTTGGCGGCACTCACCCGGTGATAATGGACGAGCCATTCCTCGACGTCTTCGTCCGATCTTCCGGCGAAGGGACGCGCATCTCTCAGTTGCAGAACGGAACTTGTCGGCGCAGCTGTTGGAATGGGCCGTTGTTCGTCTGCGTCGTGGGACATATTCAGCTCCGGTAGATACGGTGGGAGTCCAGCAATGCGACGGCTCCGTCGAAGAATTTCTGGTTCAGCCTCCGTCTTCGGGTGTCGATTACCCCGCACCTCCACCACAACTGTTACGAAGAGTTGCGAAGAAATGGTCTTATTTACAGGCGATGGATGATGATCGTCGCGTGATAGTAGCGCAGCTCGGCCTCTCCAACGCTTCGTCCTCTTCGTCTTCCCTTCTTTTCTCTTGTCCGTGCCTTTTGTATCTGTTACAATATCAAAGGTCATAGCGAATTATTGCCAATAAATTGAGAAAATGTTTATGGCCAAGAAGTATGGTCCGCCCGTCCCATCGTCGTCAATGTATGCCGAATGTTGCAAGCCTGCACTGCGTCGGCTCTTCCAGTGGCATGCTCCTCCGGTCCCTGCACGAGCGAGCACGTTGATGGCAAGACTACAACGCCGACTACAAGACTACAACAAGGAATGGACTTTCAGGGGCGGAGAATCATCCTTCTGGGTCGGTGCACAGAACTCCTCGTCGTCATCGCTGCCGCCGTTGTAGTCGTGGCATGAACGGGGCACTTCGCATAGGTAGAAAAGCTCGGGTGGACCTTGCAGGAGGCGCAGGTGCATTTCCTCCTGTTGCGTGCTAGCACACATGGAGGCTTCCGTCCCACCGGATTCCTCCACTTCGTTGTTGTGGGACGGCGTGCCTGCATTCGGCCTGTCGCGTTTATCCTTGTATACGGCTGCTGCATATGGCTGTGTTACTGCACTCAACGTTTTTTCTTCATCCTGCTTGATGTGTCTTGCCTCCGTGCCAAGGAAAAATTCGACGCCTTGCATAACGACGGCTAGCGCAAGTTCGACTGCGGCCCGGACCTTATCGCCTAGACCTCTGCGGTGGTTTTCTTGGAGGCATTGGAGGCAAATATAGCTGCGTTTGAGCCGCTGGTTAATCAGGTCGAGACGCAGGGCCAGCAGTAAATGTTCACCCAGCTGGTCGCCCTCCTGCACCAGAAGTGCAATCACCGGCAGGACCCCAACAGAGTCGCAATTCTTCATCTGCGCAGCGCGCACGTCATCCTGTAGGCATGCAACTGAGGCAACACGGACTAGCATGACGCTCACGAAGCTCTTGTCAAAGACGCAACAGGTCCCAGTGAAAGCAATACGGAAGGCAAAAGGACCATGTATGCTGCAGGACTCCAGTCGCGCTGGATTCTTTGCGAATGACGACTTTCCAGGTGGTCGTGTCGTAAGCTCAGGCGAACGGCGCTTTAGTGCCACAAGTCCTGGAGTTTCCTCGTTTAGCGCATGACCACCGTGCGTCGGCGGTGGCGATGGGCAATCAGTCACGAAAAATCGGCATCTGGATGTGGACAAGCAAACATGTTTCGAGTGTCTGGAAGTCGTATTCCATGAAGCCCTGCGCACAGTCATTTGTGAGGGCTGCAGCACACGACCCGATTGCTTGGTGCTTTCCAATAGATCCGGAGTTTCCAGCATACTGGTCCATGCCCCAGAACGTTGGTGATGCCCTGACGCAGAGCGTTGTTGCTGCCGAGGAAGGAGCCGCTCAGTCGTCGTGAGGAGCAGGATCCACAGATGCAGCAGCGTGTCGCCGTCATCGGCGCTGGCCTGGATCTCTGGAACTAGTTGGACTGCATGATCTCGTTGGTGATGCGCTGACGTCGGTATTATTTGCCGAGAACGCCGAGCTAGTCCTCGAAGGCTCTTCCTGGGTGGGTTAGAGCGCAGCGCCGAAGCTCCAAGCTCTCGCGGCTCGCCAGGAAGAGGCGTATGTTGTCGTTCCTCGTGCAACTGAGCAGTGTATCCAGCAACGCCAGCATATCTTGCTTTTCGTCGAGGTACAGGTGCTGCATATCCGCTGGACATGGCGATGCTGACCTCGAGGTCCACTTGTATTGATGGCTTGCGACGCGAGTGCACTTGAATCAGTGAGACTTTCTTGTCCGTCACGGACGGTTCCGGCCACTGGAAGATGGCGACGTAGGCTTCTTTTTCTTTGTTTTTTCTGAATGAGCGTCAACTGCACGGGGACACGCGGAAACACTTCTTTCTTGTGGCGTAACGCCGCGTGTTCGGCTGTGAAGAATTGAAGAGGACAAACGGCTTCGAAAATTTCTTACGCTGTTATATGTAATCTCTACTTATAAATGGTGCACTGGTTTCTACGAGACTACTACAACTTGTATACTCCATACGATTGACAAGATCAGAAAGAAAGTAACACTCTTACTGGCTAACAAACGAA